>NC_138551.1:150470895-150750895 GCF_964273705.1 Natrix helvetica | reverse complement strand
GAACTGACTGACAAACTGGTTGTTTAAGAGAGTCACTGACCTAAAGTCACCCAGCAGGCTTCGGTGCTTAAGGCAAGCAAAAATGACTTTTTTTTTCCTGCTGTTCCTCTTCTCCGACTCCCAATTCGGACAATTTCCCAGGCGGCCAGGTTGAAAAACAAGGGAGGAGCCCAATAACGTCCTATAATTCTGTAGCTCTGACTTCTTTTCTTTTTTTCCCGGTTGATTTTTCCACTTTTAATTCCACTTCTTTGGAGGGCAGAACTCAATGCGTCAAACGGCTTCTCAACGGGGGGGGGGGGGGGGGAGAGAACAAGGCCTCAAGGGAACCAAAGGTGTTTTAAGAAAAGGCAACTGGACTTTTCCCCCCCTCCCCTCCCCATTTAAAGACGTTTCATCCGAGAAGCTTCTTCGGGTCCGACTGAATGATGGGGAACGGGAGGATTTAAATGAAGGCTTTAAATTCAGTTTGATTTGACGGATTCCGATGAAATAAATTTAAATTTCAGGATCCAGACTTCGGTCAGAACCGAGGAAGCTTCTTGGAGAAGTGAAATGTCTTCAAGAAAAAAAAACACCAAGAAAGCCCATCTGCCTTTTGGAAAAGCAAATGGGAGAATATCAGTTCCATATATAAGATAAAAGGTTCCCCTCGCGCATATCGTGCTGGTCGTTCCCGACTCTAGGGGGCGGTGCTCATTTCCCTTTTCAAAGCCGAAGAGCCAGCGCTGTCCGAAGACGTCTCCGTGGTCATGTGGCCGGCATGACTCAATGCCGAAGGCGCACGGAACGCTGTTCCCTTCCCACCAAAGGGGGTCCCTATTTTTTCTACTTACATTTTTTACATGCTTTCGAACTGCTAGGTTGGCAGAAGCTGGGACAAGTCACGGGAGCTCCCTCCGTTATGCGGCACTAGGGATTAGAACCGCCGAACTCTCTGATCAACCACCGTGTCCCTATAGTTCCATATATCTATCTAGATTGATCTATCTCTCTATCATCTATCTATCTATCTATCTATCTATCTATCTATCTATCTATCTATCTATCTATCATCTATATCTCCTATCTATATCTTCTATCTCTAACTATCTACCTATCATCCATCTATCTATCTATCTATCTATCTATCTATCTATCTATCTATCTATCTATCATCTACCTACCTACCTACCTATCTATCATCTATCTATTTATCTATCTATCTATCTATCTATCTATCTATCTATCTATCTATCTACCTATCTACCTATCATCCATCTATCTATCTATCTATCTATCTATCTATCTATCTATCTATCTATCTACCTATCTACCTATCATCTATCTATCTATCTACCTATCTACCTATCATCTATCTATCTATCTATCTATCTATCTATCTATCTATCTATCTATCTATCTACCTACCTACCTACCTACCTACCTACCTATCATCTATCTATCTATCTATCTATCTATCTATCTATCTATCTATCATCTACCTACCTACCTACCTACCTACCTACCTACCTATCATCTATCTATCTATCTATCTATCTATCTATCTATCTATCTATCTATCTATCTATCATCTATCTATCTATCTATCTATCTACCTACCTACCTACCTATCATCTATCTATCTATCTATCTATCTATCTATCTATCTACCTACCTACCTACCTATCATCTGTCTGTCTGTCTGTCTGTCTGTCTGTCTATCTATCTATCTATCTATCTATCTATCTATCTATCTATCTATCTACCTATCATCTATCTATCTATCTATCTACCTATCATCTATCTATCTATCTATCTATCTATCTATCTATCTATCTATCTATCTATCTATCTACCTATCATCTATCTATCTATCTATCTATCTATCTATCTATCTATCTATCATCTATCTACCTACCTACCTACCTACCTACCTACCTACCTACCTACCTACCTATCATCTATCTATCATCTATCTATCTATCTATCTATCTATCTATCTATCTATCTATCTATCTATCTATCTATCTACCTACCTACCTACCTATCATCTGTCTGTCTGTCTGTCTGTCTGTCTGTCTGTCTGTCTGTCTGTCTATCTATCTATCTATCTATCTATCTATCTATCTATCTATCTATCTACCTATCATCTATCTATCTATCTATCTATCTATCTATCTATCTATCTATCTATCTATCTACCTATCATCCATCTATCTATCTATCTATCTATCTATCTATCTATCTACCTACCTACCTACCTACCTACCTACCTACCTACCTACCTATCATCTATCTATCATCTATCTATCTATCTATCTATCTATCTATCTATCTACCTACCTACCTACCTACCTACCTACCTCCCTACCTACCTATCATCTGTCTGTCTGTCTGTCTGTCTGTCTGTCTGTCTATCTATCTATCTATCTATCTATCTACTTACCTATCATCCATCTATCTATCTATCTATCTATCTATCTATCTATCTATCTACCTACCTACCTACCTACCTACCTACCGTCTGTCTGTCTGTCTGTCTGTCTGTCTATCTATCTATCTATCTATCTATCATCCATCCATCCATCCATCCATCCATCCATCCATCCATCCATCCATCTATTGCTATAATCAAGAGCATAGAGCCAAAGCTTGGAGCTCTACCCACTCTGCAACATCCTAGGTCACACACCAATTTCAGCACCGTATTTTCCCTCTGTTGTGTGTTGCTTTCCTTCACATGCCCAATCCTTGCGTGCACAGAACTCTGGTTATGAAAAGGGGGAGTTCCTAACTCCTCTGATTAAATCCTTTATCCAAATTCAGCTTCCAGCGTATCTTATCGTGGCGGTGCCCAGCTGCGAGGGCACTGAGCCCTGTGGCGAGATGCCTGAAGGCCACACGAGAATTATCTTAAGCCACCGAAATAGCTTTCCAGCTTGCAAGGCCAACGCTTCGAGGAGGCCCACGTCCCGGGATGGACGGTGACATCCAGCAGCCCCCAGACATCAGTGAGGGGACAAGCAAGCGGCAAATGCGTTCCTCCGATGCTCGGAGGAGTGTGGAAGACGCCAGAGGTTGCAAGAAGTGGGGGAAACTTTGCACAGAGTCCAGGATTCTGCTCAATGGAAGAGGGAATTCTGGGATTTGAAGTTCGCACGTGCTCAAGTTGAGAGAGAGAGAGAGAGAAAAAGGATTTTTCTAAAAAGCTACCTTCACCGTCTCTTCCTGCTGGGCTGTTATAGGAGTGTTAAGGGGACCTGGTGGCTCAGTGGTTAAGATCCCTACTAAGGACTACGTTCAAGCGTGAAAAGAGGATGCCAGAAGCTGTTACCCCCAAAAAATTATGGGTGGGGGCCAGGACCAAAAATTATTACGTTTCTTTCCAGTTCGCCCACACGGATGTGTTATTAAAATGAAGAAAAAGGAATTACTCTGGCCATGCATTTAAAGTAATTTCTCTCTCCCTGCCACAGTAAATGTTGTTATTTGGACAGTAATTTAGGGAAGACTCTGGGCGTGATTTTATTTATCTTCCTTTGTTGTTGTTAGTTGCGAAGTTGTGTCCGACCCATCGCGACCCCATGGACAATGTTCCTCCAGGCCTTCCTGTCTACCATCCTCTGGAGTCCATTGAAGCTCACGCCGACTGCTTCGGTGACTCCATCCAGCCACCTCATTCTCTGCCGTCCCCTTCTTCTTTTGCCCTCCAGCATGAGGCTCTTCTCCAGGGAGTCCTTCTTCCTTCTCATCAGGTGGCCAAAGTCTTTGAGTTTCCTCTTCAGGATCTGGCCTTCTAAAGAGCAGTCAGGGTGGATCTCCTCCAGGACTGACCGGTTGGATGGCCTTGCAGTCCAAGGCACTTGCAGGATGGATGGATGGATGGATGGATGGATGGATGGATGGATGGATGGATGGATGGATGGATGGATAGATAGATAGACAGACAGACAGACAGAGTACTAGTTGCTAGTTGTAAAGTTGTGTCCAACCCATCGTGACCCAATGGACAATGTTCCTCCAGGCCTTCCTGTCCTCTCCCATCCTCTGGAGTCCATTCAAGCTCACACCGACTGCTTGGGTGACTACATCCAGCCACCTCCTTCTCTGTCATCCCCTTCTTCTTCTTTTGCCCTCCATCTTTCCCAGCATGAGGCTCTTCTCCAGGGAGTCCTTCTTCCTTCTCATTAGGTGGTCAAAGTCTTTGAGTTTCCTCTCCAGGATCTGGCCTTCTAAAGGGCAGTCAGGGTTGATCTCCTCTAGGACTGACCGGTTGGATGGCCTTGCAGTCCAAGGGACTCAATGCAGGAGTCTTCTTCTACAGCACCTGAGTTCAAAGGCCTCCATTCTTTGGTGCTCAGCCTTCCTTGTGGTCCAACCTTCACAGCCATCCATTGCAACTGGGAAAACCATCGCCTTGACTATACATACTTTGTTGGCAGAGGGATGTCTCTGCTTTTTAGTAGGCTGCCTAGATTTGCCATCGCTTCCCTCCCCAGGAGCAAGCCTCTTTTAATTTCTTGGCTGCAGTCCCCATCTGCGGTGATCTTGGAGCCCAGGAAAATAAAATGACAGATTTTACTGTCATTTTAACATTTCTACCGCCATTTCTTCCCCATCTCTTTGCCAGGAGTTGAGAGGGCCGCATGCCATGATCTTAGCTTTCTTAATGTTGAGTTTGAAGCCAACTTTTGCACTCTCCTCCTCCCCCCGCATCAAGAGGCTCTATCTTCCTTACCCCACACTTCATTCTGAGCTAAAGAGCTCAGACTGCCACCACCTCTTGACGGGAAGTATGTTTTAAAATACAGTTATTCCCTTACTCGGTGAAAACATAACAAACAATTACTTTTTGGAAAACACATACACAATCTTCTCAAAGACAGAAAAATTAAAAACGCCAAGGAACCAAACGCCAAAGTTTTAAACCGTTAAAAAAAAGGGTTCAAAGCATTTCCTGAAATGCTTTAGTTTATGGAAAAGTCAAGAGCTTCCTTCGAGGCGAGACGTTTTCACGGCAAAGACGCGAATTCGAAAGAGGGCCCAGTCTGCTGCCATGGGAGAGATTTCCAGAGTTTGAACCCCGAGAAGGGTTCATCCTCAAATCCCACCGTAAGAAAAGGGTTGACAAGGAAACGTCAGCCTCCCTCAAGAGTGAGTGGAGTGAGTACGGGTACTTTTCACAACTGCGGGAATCTGGTAAGGGTCTTTTGGGAGCTAAAGGTAAAGGTTCCCCTCGCACATATGTGCTAGTCGTTCCTGACTCTAGGGGGCGATGCTCATCTCCATTTCAAAGCCGAAGAGCCAGCGCTATCCAAAGATGTCTCTGTGGTCATGTGGCCGGCATGGCTAAATGCCGAAGGCGCATGGAACACTGTTCCCTTCCCACCAAAGGTGTTTCCTATTTTTCTACTTGCACTTTTTACGTGCTTTCGAACTGCTAGGTTGGCAGAAGCTGGGACAAGTCACGGGGGCTCACTCCGTTACGCGGCGCTAGGGATTCGAACCGCCGAACTGCCGACCTTTCTGATCGACAAGCTCAGCGTCTTAGCCACTGAGCCACCACATTGGGAGCTATATGGCTCCCCAAATGTGGGGATTTCCCCCTTCTATAGCCTCTCTGGCTCAGAAGCCCAACTGCCATGACTGAAGTCTCAACCTACAGCTAGCATCACAACTGAGCCCAATGTTTTCCGTCGTTAAGTGAAACATGGGTCGACGGAGTTTCTGCCCCATCTTACCACCTGTCTGGCCTCCGCTGTTAAAGTCGATCGGCGCAGTTGATAAGTTACTAAGTCAGTCGCTAAGCGGATATGCCTTCCCCATGGAATTGGCTTGTCCGAAGGTCACAAAAGGGGGAATCACGTGCCCCCGGGGGACACTGCCACCGTCCTAAGTACAAGTCAGTTTCCAAGCATTTGAATTTCGATCGCGCGATCGTGGGGATTCTGCAGAAGGTCGTAATGATTGAAAAACGGATCCGAGTTGCTTTTTCCCCCCAGTTCCCATCGTAACTTTGAACGGCCACTAAATGAATCTTTGTCAATCGAGGACCACCTGTTATTATTAGACCTTATACACCAAGTTTCCTTCTCCCCCCCCCCCCCCTAGAAGTGTGCAGTTCAATTCTTCTTCTTTGGACCTCCTGAAGACAAGATTCTTCAAACTTTAAAAAAAGAAATGAAACTCTTTATCACAAGCCGGGCCGAGAAAAAACGTTATCGTCTTACCTCATCTCAACTTTGCGCTCTTTCTCTCTCTCTTCTCTTTGGGTTTCCAGGCAGTCCCAAGGAATGCCAGACTTCAGAAGGGATGGCTTTTCAGAAAGACAAGAAGAGGAGGAGGAGGAGGAGGAGGAGGAGGAGGAGGAGGAGGAGGAAGTGGTAGGCCTGGCCTCTTCCCTGCAGAGAGAAAGAAGGTAACAAGTTTAAAACGAAAGACTCCCAGCTCGGCAGAGTTCCTCTTGTCTCCAGCTTAAAGCGAACAGGGAAACAGGCAAAGCATTGGCAAAAGTCTAGTTAGGCGAGCAAGAAACGGCATGCATGAAATACCGAATCGACGAGACATCTCGGCGGGATGCTGTCTTCATGCTCTCGTTTGCTATCAGATCCGGAGCAAAGGAAGAGAGAGAGAGACACAGAGAGAGAGAGAGACAGAGAGAGAGTCAGAGAGAGACAAAGAGACCCAGAGAGAGAGACAGAGAAAGAGAGAGACAGAGAGAGACACACACACAGAAAGACAGAGAGAAAGAGAGACAGAGAGAGAGACAGAGAGAGACAGAGAGACACACAGAGAGAGACAGAGAAAGAGACACACACACAGAAAGACAGAGAGAAAGAGAGTGAGAGAGACAGAGAGAGACACAGAGAGAGAGACAGAGAGACACACAGAGAAAGAGACAGAGAAAGAGAGAGAGACAGAGAGACAGAGAGACACAGTGAGACAGAGAAAGAGACAGACAGAGAGAGACACACACACAGAAAGACAGAGAGAAAGAGAGTGAGAGAGACAGAGAGAGAGACAGAGAGAGAGAGAGACAGAGAGACACACAGAGAGAGACAGAGAAAGAGAGAGAGACAGAGAGACACACACAGAGAGAAAGACAGAGAGAAAGAGAGTCAGAGAGAGAGACAGAGAGACAGAAAGAGTCAGAGAAAGAGAGACAGGGAAAGAGAGAGTGAGAGAGACGGAAAGAGAGACACAGAGAGAGACAGAAAGAGAGAGAAAGAGAGAATCAGAGGCAGAGAGAGTCAGAGAGAGAGACAGAGACAGTGTCAGAGACAGAGAGTCAGAGAGACAGAAAGAGAGTGAGAGAGAGAGACAGAGACAGAAAGAGAGAGAGAGAGAGACAGAGAGACAGAGACAGAAAGAGAGAGAGAGGCAGAGAGAGGCAGAAGTAAAATGCTGTTACAACCTTCAAAAGCTGCAGAACTCTTCCTGTAGGAGCTTGTTGGAAGTTGCCCAACTCGCTTTGGCTTCAAAGCCAGGAAGAAGCCTTAGTCCTACAAAACCTAGGAGTCTGAGGAAGAAGAGGAGGAGGAGGAAGAAGAGGAGGAGGAGAAGGAGGAGGAAGAGTGGGAAAAGCAGGGAGGGAGCCTACCTCGAGTTTCCCAACTCTCTCGCCTCTCCCCTTGGACAGCTGCAACGTCTCTTGCCTTCCCCCCCCCCTCCTCCCCAAACCTCCGTCTGCCTGCCCAGTTTCTCCCATACAGAAATCTCCAAACGGCACAGCCCCTCCCAGCCGCGCGCGCTTTACATAATGACGGGGCCTCGAGATTACAGAGCGGGCTGGCCGTTTTCAGCCTCAGCTCCAAGGTAACAAGTTCAAAGGGAGGAGAGGCAGCCAGCCAGCGGCAGGGGAAGCCCGCTGGCCTAAGACGGACTTCTGTGTGTATCTTGTTTAAAACAAAAAACAAAAATCCCCCAAAAAACTTGTCCTTCAGGTTGGAAACACAAAGAAATCGATTTATTGCTGTGTTTTGCACACTCCCTGGTTTCCCCCCACCTTCTTTTTCTCTTGAACAGACCGCTGATAGGGAAAGGTAGGCTCAACGCAACGTACCTGCCCAACGCAGGTTAATTATTAGCGAGTCGAACTGCATCTCTTCGGGCTTCCGGGATGCCTCATCCTGTACCTGTTGCGGGGAAGGTAATGACCCAAAGTCTCCAAATCTGTCAGAGAGAGGAAAAAGAGGGTGCCGTAAGAGAAGGGGGTTGGACTAAATGACCTCCAGGCTCCCTTCCAGCTCTAGGGAGTCTAGGATTCCACACCAAGGCTTCATCTATTTTGCACGCAATGGAAATCTTTGGCAGGTCTGAGGCCAGACGTGGTATGGACCTCAACTTTGGATAATCAGGGGTGAAATCCAACAGTTTCTGAAGAATCGGCAGCGGAAATTTCGAGTAGTTCGGAGAACCGGTAGTGAAAATTTTGAGTAGTTTGGAGAACCGGTAGCGGAAATTTTAAGTAGTTCGGAGAGTAATTCTTTTATGCATTTCAGAGTTTCTCCTCTGGCTGCCCCACTGACAGCTGAAAATCCATGGCGTGGCAAAACACACATGGTCCAAATTTCACTTGACTTAGGTTCCCCTCGCACATATGTGCTAGTCGTTCCCCACTCTAGGGGGCGCTGCTCATCTCCGTTTCAAAGCCGAAGAGATAGCGCTGTCCGAAGACGTCTCCGTGGTCATGTGGCCGGCATAACTCAACGCCGAAGGCGCATGGAACGCTGTTCCCTTCCCACCAAAGGTGGTCCTTATTTTTCTACTTGCATGTTTTTACGTGTTTTCGAACGGCTAGGTTGGCAGAAGCTGGGACAAGTCACGGGAGCTCACTCCGTTACACGGCGCTAGGGATTCGAACTGCCAACGTTTCTGATCGACGAGCTCAGTGTCTTAGCCACTGAGCTACCGCATCCCTTACTTGACTTAATAGTGCCAAAAAAACCTGTGTTGTGTGTCTGGGGGAAGAGGATTGAAGTGGTCAGTCCTGGATGAGGTTTTTTTTAAACTCATTCAGACCTGGCCACTTCAATTTTCTCCCCTCCCCACCCCCACCCCCTTCCCCACATATTTTGATCATATGTGCAGAAGAATGCTGCCATGGTGATAAGTGTTACGGTGATGACATCATGGCTTCAAACAGTCCATTAAATGAACTGCTGTTAAGCCGAGGACCACAATTTAAAGGAAAATGGACAAAAACAATCATCACACCAATAACGTCCAAGTTTATCTCTTTCCACCCTGCAGTTCCCTGCAACACACATTCCAGATACAGAGAGAGAGGCAGGGAAAAACGAGTGGTGTGCATACGTTGCGCTTCGTGGATTTCCTATGGAAAAATCTGAACCATACGAATGTGGCCAAACAATACTGAGAATACTGTACAATATTGCACCACAAAACTCAAAATCGCACCGCAAAACTCAAAGAGATCACCAGGAAAAAGAACAATGTTCTTTTATTCCCCCAAGTTTCCCCACGCATTTTCTTCTGCAGGCAGTGTCTTGCCTACCAAACATCGGCTGCGAATTCTTAGAGCTTCAATCTAAATTCCAAAGTAAAACCCCGGGGCAGTCGAGGGAATACCGTGTTGGAGAAGGTATGATTTCTCAGAACTGTATATAAAGTACGGTGATATCTCGGTACTCCTCGTTTGCTGGTGGCAGGAGCTGCGACGAGTAGCGAAAACACCCGAGTACCAAACTAATTTTTCCCACGAGGAATAATGAAAGTGAACCACGAGACAGCTGACAGCGACAAGTTCTAGCTCGCGCGTCACGTACCAAACAAACGACGAGTACCGGGACCAAATTTTGTATCAAAATGCGTCGAATACCAGACTCAATGAGTTTCAAAGCAGTTGAGTACCACTGTACAGAGGATTTTGTTATTTTTCTGTTCAATCAGATACGCCCGGTCTTAATTCTCTGACGGCTTGTCAAGTTTTGCAGGAGAAGGTTGGACTTTCAGTCGTAGATTTAACCTCAATCTATATGTATATAAAAGGCAAATACCACTCATTCATCACGAAATCTCTAGAACCGTAAAGCCTACAAACTTGAAATTTGGCACGTTATGTTCCTCTTGGCTTCTAAGTGCTCGCTAAGAAAGGATTTCTCTGTCGTATCATTGTATTTCTTATACAGTAATTAACACGCTCTGATGCTAGGGAGTTCTACTCCCACTCCCCACCTGAAAAGAACTCTGTTCTGACTCCCAGTTGCCTCACATTCCGTTTCCTCAGTTCCAACTGGCAGACGTTGCACTCCTTCCCTCAGGAGTGGTCTGGGGCTCTTTACAGTACTAAATGCCGGTACCTCACCATAATGTCTACGCCTTCCACCTATGGAACTGCTTCCGGAATCAAGGCGGCAGAAACAATATTCCCTTCTGTGTTTCAATCACCGACGACCACTGAGCCAACGAATTGAACTGGAGTGAACCGGATTTCTCCTGCATTTCCTGATCACAAAGTTTCAACGGGTATCCAGATATATACATACATACATACTAAACATCATATGAGATCTTGAGATCTGCAGAATTAACCATGCAAAGTTTTCCACCCTCTTTAGAAGTGATAAAATTAAAGAGGAGGAGTCATTTTGCACTGTCTCCTTTGTGACAAGAGTACCTCCCTAAACTGGTTAAAAAGATATTATTTTCTCAGGAAACAACTCATCCTAATGGAATGGATCAAGGGAATGAACAGTCAAAATCTTTGGTTGTTCGGGTTTTCTCCCGCGTAGAATTGGAAGTATCTTCACGACGTTTCGATGAAGTCTCATTCATCATCTTCAGGCTGCTGCTTCCGGCTTGGTGCTTCCGGCTTGGTGCTTCCAGGAGCAATGTGAGATCTCAGCCGGTTCCTCTTTTTAACTGCCAGTGGGGGTTTGTGCTGATTGGGTGGGAGCTTGGCTGCATTCTGATTGGGTGGAGGTGTATTCTGATTGGTAGGGGGCTTGGCTGTGCTCTGATTGGATGGGAGTTTGGCTGTGCTCTGATTGGATGGGGGCGTGTTCTGTTTGGGTGGGGGCCTGGTTGTGCTTGTGTTAGTCTGAGTAGCAGAGGGATTTGAGCTGGTGAGCTGCGTTACTGTTGTTTGGCTTCGCGTTTGTGGTCATGCCACATCTCCGTGGTGGGCATCAGTTTGCTTCATGTATGGATTGGAGGGGTTTAAAGTGGCTAATAATGCAGCTGTGGTCTGGCTTCTGGTTTGTGGTCATTATCGGTGTGGGTTTGGGCTTGCTTTTTGCGTGGATGTGTGATAGTGACATCCTGTGTGGTTTTCGTGAGTGTGGGTCTGGTATCATTCTTAGTGTTAGGGACTCGTTTGTTAGTGAGGGCGGGTTTCCAAATGGCTGGTAGGCGGGAGGTATCATCTCGTTTATTCATGCTGTGTGATACCTCCATATATACCATATAAACCAGCATATATATATATATATATATATATATATATATATATATATATATATATATATATATATATTAATCTTAATCAACTCCAAGTTCAACAAAGCTGAAAAGCTCGTAAGAATTTGGCAAGGCTAATCCTAATAAATTGGCTCTTACGCTGTGCATCTGTCAATCCACTTGAGTTGGAGGAGAGGGGGAAAAAATCCCTCTATCACCATCAGTTTCTCTCCCTTTCTATTTTTTTTCCAGTCTGGAATCGCATTGCCTTTCACCCACTTTTCACATCTGGTGGTTGCACATTTTTAAGGCCCCGCAAAAAAAAAAATGTGTCTTGCTTTTGGAGCTTGGCTTTTAATGTGCTGGGTTGTTTTCTTCCTGCAAGCAACTTTCTCTCATGTGCTACATTCTTAGATTTCGATGTGCACCAACATGTTATGGTGGTGTTACATTTTTCTCTAATTTAAACTCTTTTCTAGGCATCCTTTTCGACTGAGATGCTGAGCCCCTGAAGCCCACTCCTCATAAGGTCTGTTTTATTCACATTTTGGTTCAAGGAGGAGGAAGAGAATCAGCTGTAAGATTCAAACAATGTACTGCAAAACCCTCCATCCATCCACCTGGCGTTCCCCATCCTTGGCTTTCCCGCCATCGCAAAGCTACGAAGCGTGAGTTGTTAGCACAGGCGGCGTTCAGCCGGTAGCGGAAATTTTTGGCTCATTTTTGCCCTCCCCAGCCCCCAGGAGCGCTCTACAAGTCTCCCAAACCCTCTGCATGTCAATTTTTGTGAAGGGCGAGGGGTTTCAGGAGGCCAAAAATACTGTATTCAGTATATAAGACACGCCCAAGTTTTCATGCTTCTTTTTTGGGGGGGGAAGGTGCGTCTTATACTCCGAAAAATACGGTAAGTCAAAATCAACACGAAGCACCCTGAAGGCTTGGTCCCACGTACGAAGCCACAATTGCAGGCTGAAGCTCTGAAGCAGCCGCGTGGTTGGCCGCCGTGGCTCCGTTTCAAACTCTGCGAAATGTGGCCAATGAGTAATTTTTTTACTCACTGGCTTTTGCAGGAGAGGTGGAGGATGTGGTTAAGGAACACCCTGAGCCCAAAACCTGTTTCCTTGGAAGCTTTGTCCTTCAAAAGGCAACTTTTAATCACACCTCGCACCTTTGTTGAAAACAGTCTGCAAAAGTGCGAGGAGACAACATCTGCAATGCCCCAGCAGGGCTCCCCGTTCCAATCCCTTGGCACCATCTGGATTGGCCAGTGATGGAGTAGCCACAACGTCTGGGGGCCAGGAGTTCCACTGATTAATTGTTCTCACGGCCAGGAAGTTTTCTCCTTAGTTACAGGAGGGATCCTTCTCTGACTTAATCCCCAGCCAGCATGCTTTAAGATGGTTGAATATAGAATCTTAGAACTAGAAGGGACCTTGGAGGTCTTCTAGTCCAACCCCCACCTGCCTGCTTAGGCAAGAGACGCTACAGCATTTCAGGCTATCCAGTCTCTTTTTTTTTCTTAAGTCTAATACATCTTATTCTTTTAACTTTAACATACAAGCTTTAAACTTCAATATTGCATTGAGCTCCCTCCGCCCAAACTATCCTTATAGAATATTTTTTTTTGTATAAACATATTTTTTAACATATAGAGTTTTTCTTTAAACTGATACCTCATTGTCTTTTACTTTCTCTTAATAGAAGGTGTCAGGGGTTGCCCCAAAGAAGAGGGAGTCAAACTATTCTCCAAGGCACCTGAGGGCAGGACAAGAAGCAATGGGTGGAAACTAATCAAGGAGAGAAGCAACTGAGGAAGAATTTCCTGACAGTGAGAACAATTGACCAGTGGAACAGAATTTGCCTCCAGAAGTTGTGAATGCCCCAATGCTGGAAGTCTTTAAGAAGATGCTGGATAGTCATTTGTCTGAAACGGTATAGGGTTTCCTGCCTAGGCAGGGGGTTGGACTAGAAGACCTCCAAGGTCCCTTCCAACTCTGCTATTGTATTGTATTAAGGTAATTCTCAAATACATTTTCAGTAAGTTCTACCTACTTTAAGAGTTGCATTATACATACATACATACATACATACATACATACATACGTGTAAAAAAAAATACATTTGCAAATTTTCAATTCAGTTGCACATCTGAAGCAAAGAAAACGACATCCTGATTCCAGTTAACTCCTTACGTTTAAATCACACCTGGCTGCCCAGTCTCTTCTTAAAAACCTCCCGTGATAAAAGCACCCACAACTTCTGGTGGAAAGCTGTTCCACTGGTTAATTGTTTTCACTGTCAGGAAAGTTCTCCTTAGTTCTAAGTTGCTTCTCTCCTTGATTAGTTTCTACCCATTGCTTCTTGTTCTACCCTCAGGTGCCTTGGAGGATAGCTTGACTCCCTCTTCTTTGGGGCAGCCCCTGAGATATTGGAAGACTGCTATCATGTCTCCCTTGGCCCATCTTTTCATTAAACTAGACATACCCAGTTCCTGCAACCGTTCTTCATATGTTTTAGCCTCCAATCTCCTAATCAACTCTTCTCTGCACTCTTTCTAGAGTCTTTATTTTTTAAATGCTGGATTAAAGGGAAAGGAGATTTTAGGTTCTAATTTGCCCCTGAGCCATTGGCGCCTCCAGAGGTGACTTTGGGCCAGTCCCTCGCTCGTTCTCGGTCCAACCTGCCAATCAAAATAGAAAGAAGTTGTGCTGTGCTTGTGTTACCTGGACCTCAGGTACAAAAGCCGGAAAACAAATCCAAGAAGCACTTTTTATTTTAATGATGCGCTCTCCAAGATCGCTGTCGCACACACTTTTGACTTCGGCGGCAATTAACAGCAGGGATTCGCACAGTGGGTTCTGAGATGCGTGTGTGTGTACATCACAGATAATTAAAGTCAGTTAACCGGGTTTGCCCCTACTGGCGCTGCTCTTTATTTTGGCTGCACAAGCCCTGGGGGTCCGGGTTCGAGGACTGCATTCGTACCTATCCTTGTGATTAAAAATCCGTGCTATTTTTTCCTTTCTTCTGCAGCCCCCAAGCCATTGTTAGATTGGTAGCGAAATTCTCAGAAAACGAAGCGGTTCAGAGCTTGTGATTTGAGGCAGGCCTGCCACCTAGTGAGATATTTATATATTTTGGAAGGTAGGTAGCGAATTGTCTGCGGAAATTCTCAACCATCCAAGTCACCGTTGTCTCAAAGATGCTTCCCCCCACTCCAAAAAAAAGGCAACTAGACTTTCTTGGTGGGTTTCTTTTTTTCTTTGAAAACATTTCGCTTCTTGGTAATTTTCCATTTGTGCACCTAAATGAGGGGAGTGGGATATGAAACTGGCGGGCAAATGCCAAACACAACTCCCCCAGAAGATATCCAGGGATAACCGCGCTTTTGATAGATGGGTGGGTTTCGTGGTTTGAAATGAAAAAGAAGTACCCGTCATGCCTGCAAGCCATCATTCCTTTTTGGGCTTCAGGCCTGCCGCTCTTTCTACTGTGGGAAAACGGGAGTCGGGTGATAGGTAGCCATAACAACATTCTTCTTAGAAACTCAAGGTCATCTTTGCCTTTGCACCTGGCTGAATCTGGATGGGAGGAATCTTGTCTTCGTGGCAGTGGGAGATTGGACCGTGGGATGGACTTGTGGGTGTGGGGGGGCAAGATCTTGAACTTTCAACTGAGTGGAAGCTTTCAGATTCGGGTTTTCCCAGATGTGCCAACATGGCTCTCTCAATAAATTGGAATTTTGAGGAACCTTTTGCCTCGGATTTCTTATTTCATCTTGGATGCTATTTGGAACCCTGACAGTGCTACTAGTAATAGCAGATTTATATACCGCTTTACAGTTACTCATTGAATGGATGTATTACTTGGAATCCTGACATGCAGTTCTCGCTAAGCGGTTTAGAGAGTCAGGATATTGCCCCCACCCCCACCCACCCCAACAACCAGGATCCTCATTTTACGGACTTTGGAAGGATGGAAGGGGCTGAGTCAACCTTGAGCTGATCAGAATCGAACTGCTGGCAGTTGGCAGAGTCAACCTGCAATACTGGAATCTAACCACTGCGCCACCACAAATTGCATTAAACTCCGTTCAAATTAAATTAAATGTTTACCTGGCCTCACCATTTTTTTTTTTTTAATAATACATGCAACGACTTAAATTCCAAGTTTCAGGAGGACCATTGGGACATAATAAGTGGAAATTGCCTCCTGCTTCTTGTCGTTACGGATAGTCCTTTAGAGTGTGTTTTTCAACTTGATAACTTTAAGATGCCTTCAGAAATCGTGGGCACTCCATCACTGGAGGCTTTTAACAAGAGACTAAGAGTGTCACTTGTCTGAAATAGCAATAGCACTTAGACTTATATACCGCTTCATAGTGCTTTTACAGCCCTCTCTAAGTGGTTTACAGTGTCAGACTCTTTCCCCCAACAATCCGGGTCCTCATTTTACCCACCGCAGAAGGACGGGAGGCTGAGTCAACCTTGAGCCTGGTGAGATTCGAACTGCCAAATTGCAGTCAGGAGAAGGAGCCGACCGTACTGCACTCTAACCACTGTGCCACAGAGGCTCATAAATGGTATCGTTCTCCTTGAGCAGGGGGCTGGACTAGAAGGCTTCCAAGGTCCCTTCCAGATTCTATTCTATTCCATTACATTCCTCTATTAAATTCCATTCAAATATCTATTCTATTGCATTCTATGCTGTTTTCTATTCTATTCTATTCTGTTTTCTATTCTATTCTATTCTGCATTCTATGTTCTGTTCTATTCTATTCTTACTCTATTCTATTCAAGACCTGGTGGCTAAGGAATTATGTGAGTTGCCAAGGTCAAGTAACGCCGCTTTGGAGTTTCAAAACAAGGTATTTTTACAAAGAGGAAGTGCTAAATCTGATAGGGGTGCAGTGGCCTAGAGGTTGGAGCTCTCGCCTGACAATCAGGAGGCTGTCAGTTCGATCCTAGTTAGAAGCAGATATTTCTCTCTCTGGGCACAATGAGAATATATCTGCTGGGGAAAAAAAAACTCCGCTCTGGCAACAGGAAGGGCATCGGGCCAGTAAAACCCTCAGCTCCACTCAGTTGCCCAGACTCCACCCTGGTGCAAGGGATTATGGGGTCGTTAAAAGAGGATGAGGATGAAGTGCTACATCTGAAAAGGCATGCCGCTGCTTGATCGCGTTATAGCAGAACAGAGACTGGGTGCCGCCTGCCTGGCAGCGTGAATTCTAGCTTCTCCTTCAATATCCCAATTATATCCAGCCTTGAGAGCATTAGACTGGTCTTTAATTGCTTGAATGAGCCTTTTTTTTTTTGGCCTCACATAAGGTCGAGAGGGAAGGATTTTGAAGCTGCCTTCCTGGAAGGGAAGCGTGTCCCTTCCTACCTGCAACTGTTCAGGTCAACAGGGACCTCATCAAAGCCAACAAATCGCCAACAGTTCGATGTAGCGTCTCCGATCTCGCAGGACTCTGGGATCCAGCATGCATAAACTGAGGATTTAAGGTGTGTGTGAGAAAGGTAAGTTTATTAGGTCTGACTGTGTTACTGTATCTATAAAACAAGGGGGTGATGTGATAGCAGCCTTCCGATATCTCAGGGGCTGCCCCAAAGAAGAGGGAGTCAAGCTATTCTCCAAGGCACCTGAAGGCAGGGCAAGAAGCAATGGGTGGAAACTAATCAAGGAGAGAAGCAACGTGGAATTAAGAGGGAAATTTCCTGATGCTGAAAACAATTAATCAGCGGAACAGAAGTTGCCTCCAGAAGTTGTGAATGCTCCAACACTGGAAGTCTTTAAGAAGATGCCGGACAACTGTTTTGTGTGAAATGGTACAGAGTTTCCTGCCTAAGCAGGGGGTCGGACTAGAAGACCTCCAAGGCCCCTTCCAACTCTGTATATTCCACTCTGTTCAAAAACTACCTTTGAGAATTTGCTTTTATCAGGAGCTATTTTGAAGGATGCACAAGATTTTTTTAAAAAATAGAATTCCACAACTGGAAGGTATGGAATAAGACACCTAATTTGGATTTTATTCCTTTTCTCCAACAACCAGCTCACGTTAGCTTTCCGACACTAAACTCTAACCCTTCAAATAACTCCTGTCTTCATATGACACGCCCGCTTCGGTCCCTCCCTCCTCTCCCCACACAGAAGGGCGAGATGAAATCCATATACAGCCATACTTTGCTTGCATCTAAAAATCATATCGCATTCAGGTTTGGTGACCACAATGTAGAAAAGATGTTTGAGACTCTGGAAAGAGTGCAGAGAAGAGCAACAAAGAGGGACTGGAGACTAAAACACATGAAGAACTGTTGCAGGAACTGGGTATGTCTAGTTTAATAGAAAGAAGGACTAGGGGAACATGATAGCAGTCTCCCAATATCTCAGGGGTTGCCACACAAAGAGGGAGTCAAGCTATTCTCCAGGGCACCTGAGGGCAGAACAAGAAGCAATGGGTGGAAACTAATCAAGCAGAGAAGCAACTTAGAACTGGGGAGAAATTTCCTGACAGTTAGAACAATTAATCAGTGGAACAGCTCACTTCCTGGAGTTGTGGCTACTTCGTCACTTGAGTTTTTCAAAAGTAGACTAGGCAACCCTTTGTGGTTTGCAGGTTTGCAGATTTACAGAATTGGAAGGGACCTTGTAGGTCATCTAGTCCAACCCCGCCCAAACAGGAGACCTCCTGCCTTCAGCCCTATGATACTTTATTCAATCCAAGTCTTTGTATTTTCTAAATTGGGAGAATCAGTTACCAGATGACGACATTAGAGTGGTGCAGTGGCCTCGAGGCAGAGCTCTGGCCTCACCATCAGGAGGCTGTGAGTTCAATCCTAGGTAGAGGCAGACATTTCTCTCTCTCTCTCTCTCTCTGGGCGCAATGAAAATATATCTGCTGAACAAAACTCCGTATCGGCGACAGGAAGGGAATCTGGCCGTTAAAACGCTCCGGCAGCTCCATTTTATTGCTCAGACTCCACCCCGCAAGGGATTGTGGGGTCGTTAAATGATGATGAGTTACTAGATGACATTTCGCCTTGAATTGCACTGGATAAAGTTCTGAGTTTCTAAGAAGGTAGCAAAAGCACCCCTGAGTGCAATTTCTCACTGCCACATTGCGGTCATAATAGAAACACACACAAGCACACACCAGCAAAAACCTTGTTCTATACTTAATTATAAAGGCAATCCCTTTTCCCCCCACAACGGTGACACGAACTCTGTCAATGCAAGCGCTTCGCCCTGCACTTTTATCTGAGGCTGAATAAAATTCTTTGGCGTTTTATCAGGAGAGGGGAAGGGGAGGGAAAAACACACACACACGCACACACCACTCCATTCACCAGGACTTAATTTCCATCTAATAAACATGCTGAGGACTGCAGCCCAAAACATAAAGGAATCCTATCCAAAGCCTGGGAGCACTAAAGCGAGCCTATTCACCGAGAGCGGGCTTCGTCCTTTCGTTTATTCTTTTCTTAGCTTCGGGAACAAGTTGTGCCTCTTTTCTCCCTCTCCTTTGTCAAGTGTTCCTAGCATTTTAATTCTTTGGACATGCACTCAGATGTCTTACTGAGCTGAAGCGAGCCAGCCACAGCTACCTTGCCTGAAAGGTTAGGGGGTTGTTGTTGTTTTTGGCTTGGTGCGGTTTCATTTTGCCCTTCAGCCAGGATGCGAAGATATCACCCAGCTTTTTTTTGAAAACACTTTTGCCACTTTGCCTGGATTACTTCAAAAATCAAATTACTCATCTCGGGCATGTGAGAGTGATTTAACGGGCTTTCCCCCCCTTTCTTTCACTCTCGCTGAATAAAAAGGTAAGAAGAAAAGAGGAGGAGGAGGAGGAGGACATAATTGCGAAGTGTGAATCAGCTGGGAAGGATAATTAATTCAGCCTTGGAAAGAAACCCACAGCATTAACTAACCTGGGGGTTTTTCCTCTCCCCCCCCCTCCCGCAAAAAAGGAAAAATAGTAAATTTCTAAGACTTGGTAAGGAGATCAGAAATTCTGCAGGCTATCCTTTTCATCCATTCAAGAAATCTGACTTCCATTAGGAAAAAAATCCAAGTCTCTAAATCAGGAGGGAAAAAAATGCACAATCACTCAATTGGTTTGAAGCTAATGTCTAAATCCTTTCTGAATTAAGGTAAAGGAAAAGGTTCTAGCCGTTCCCGACTCTAGGGGGCGGTGCTCATCTCTGTTTCAAAGCCGAAGAGCCAGCGCTGTCCAAAGACGTCTCCGTGGTCATGAGGCTGGCATGACTCAACTCCGGAAGGCGCACAGAACGCTGTTCCCTTCCCACCAAAGGTGGCTCCTATTTTTCTACTTGCATTTTTTACATGCTTTCGAGCTGCTAGGTTGGCAGAAGCTGGGAGAAGTCACGGGAGGTCATTCCGTTACGCGGCGCTAGGGATCCAAACCGACGAACTACCAACCTTTCTGATCGACAAGCTCAGCATCTTAGCCGCTGAGCCATCACGTCCCTTCCGAATTGCAACCCCCTAAATCCTGTGCAAGGAGTCTCGTACGGTCACGAACCAATGAAGCGAACGAATTGTCTCCTGCAAACTCCACTCCCCCGTCGCTCCCCTTTTATTTCCTCTGGGAGAGGCCATTCACTGTCCACCTGTGGCCTTCCTCCCAAGTCGACCCGTTCTTTAGCTCTTCCCTTCGTCTGTCCACTCTGTGCATGCACATGGGAACAGGGTCCAGCTGTTCTTCTGCCTCACTGATGTCTGACTCCTAAGGCAGCTGATAACTGGCATAAGGCTCTGGCCCCCTCTCTGCCTCCGACACAGAGCCCTCATCAAGCCTTCCCCAGACTCCAGGATTGGCCCATCTCCCTCCCCAACCTCCTCACTGTCCGAATCTGCTGCCAGCTCCGCAGGCCACTGGCGGGCCACCACAAATACCAAGCAGAAATCTTACCCAAAATTTGAAGTAGAACAGGCTTCTCCTCGGGCATTCACACCCTCGACCTTGCTTCATCTTTCAGGGCAATCAAAGATGTGCTTTTGTTATTTTTGTGTTTGTTTCTTTCTCCTCCTGCCACTGATTATGTTGCTGTTCCATCACTGAGAAAAAGAAAGGCAAGCACGTTTTCCAAATTATCACTGTGAAAAGGCGAGAGGTGTGCTGTGTTGTGCAATTAATTCAGGGGGAACTATAAAAAGGGTTTCCGCAAAACTATCCTGTTACAGGGAGTCCTCGACTTACAAGAGTTCATTTAGTGACCATTCAAAGTTATAGTGGCACTGAAAAAAGTGACCAGCTTTCGTACTTACCACCGTTGTAACATTTCCCAGGGACATGTGATTAAAATTCAGACGCTTGGCAACTGACTCATATTTATGACGGTTGCAGTGTCGTGTGTGTGTGCTGTGACACGATCCCCTTTTTGCAACCTTCTGACAAGCGGAAGCCCGATTCACTAATTTCACAACTACACTGATTAATTTAACATCCGTGGCAAGGAAGGTCGTAAAATGAGCCAAACTCACTGAACCAATGTTTCACTTAGCAGCAGAAAATTTGGGCTTGATTTTTGTCATAAGTCAAGGACTATCTGTAATTTTTTTAAAAAAAATGCTTTGAAAGCTCATTATTCATGGATCATTAAAGCGTTGCTATTAATACAATTGTCACCTCTTCTCTTTTTTAACCCATTGGGACGTTTCATGAGCCCATGTAATGAATCAGTTTGGTGTAGTGATTAAGGTAGTGGTTTAGAAACCAGGAGATGCGAGTTCTAATCCCAGCTCAGTCATGAAAGCCAGCTGGGTGGTTTTGAGCAACTGTCCAACCCCACCTCACAGGTTTGTGGTTGGGGGAAAAGAGAAGGAAGGAGTACAGGTATTCTTCAACTTACAGCCACAGTTGAAGCCAAAATTTATGTTGCTAAGCGAGACATCTGTTAAGAGAGTTTTCCCCATTTTATGACCTTTTTGCCACAGTTGTTAAGTGAATCGCTCCATTGGCTTTGCCTGTCAGAAGGTCACAAAAGGGGATCCCCCTGACCCCATGACGCTCTGACGATTCATAAATACGAAACCAGTTGCTAAACATCTGAGTTTTGTATAACACTTCCAATGTTAATATAAATAGTATCGGGGAGAGTGGGCATTGTGTGCCTTTTTATATTAAAATTCTCCATATAATCCCCATTGACTATTACTTTTGCTCTTTGCTTATAATATATTGTCTTAATCATGTTTACTTCTCCCCAAAATTCATATATTCTAACTGCCGTGTCATGAATTGCCAATTTACACTGTCAAAGGCTTTCTGTGCATCTAAAAAGATCAACGCCATTTGCTTTCCCAGGTGTGCTTCATAATATTCCAACGTGTCCAGAATAAATCTTACGTTATTTTTGTCTTTTTGGTAGAAATCCATTTTGATCCGGGGGAAACGAATTCATTCAGAAATCTTTTTCATCTCTCTGCCATTCTCGATGCAAAAATTTTACCATCTGCTTTATCGGTCCTAAGAGTAAAAAACGGTCATGAGTCACTTTTCCCAGCGCTGTTGTAACGTCAGTCGCTAAACGAACTGTTGTACGTCGAGGACCAACTGCATGACCTGTAATAAAGGCAGGATTAAAAATCTAATCAATAAATAATAAAGGAATAAAGGCAGGATAAAGGGAAATGCAAATAAGTACATCAGTTCAAGGTAGCTTCCATGGGGGTTTTAGCCCCAAGGACCCCATGAGGTCAGCATGACTGCCAGGAAGCACCTCCACATAAATTCTCTTTTTTATGACTTTCCATAGGCGTGGCTGAACTTGAATCCAAGCCTCCCTATTCTTAAATAAACATTTTTAGCCCTTAACACCAAACTGGCTCTCAGACTGACCCAACTAACTCCATTTTGCTGGCTTCCCAGGTCCCTGAAGCCCAGATAAAGCAACATTCAGCAAACCTGCATTCCCACTAACCAGGGTTAGTTGGTTAACCCAGTTTAAAGCCTTCCACAAGCCCAACTCCAAGGAAAGGAGACAAAAGGCCTTCTGCTTCAACCTGCCTCTTATAATTACCCCCCAAAGGGTGAAAACGACAGCCCACCACCTTGGCAGCCATTTGTTTTACAGGCCCCAAATGAATAAACACTCAAAACACTTCCATAAATAAAAATTTGGAGGGAAAAGGATATCCCACATTTCTGTAGTACTGGTGAAACTCCGCCAACTTGTCGCTCTTAAATTTCCTCCCTTTCTAATTTTATTTTATTCGCATTGACCCACGTCGCGCCTCCTTCGCCTCGCGTAGGCCTTAAATTGGCGGGAAATTTTCAGGTTGCCATGGCAATGAAGCCAACGCGCGAGTGCGCAGGCGCCTAGCGGTCGCCGTGGCGGCCAAGCTAAAAAGGAATCATTTTCGTGAGTTAGGCCGAAGAGGGCGCGCTTTTCTTTAAAGTCGACGACGGCTGCGCGTTCTGATTACGTTTTTAGCACGATAGATTTAAGAAAATAATTGAGTAGAACAGTTTCTATAATCATATTCCGAGTTCACTCAAGGATTTTTTTTTTGTTACCATCGCAGAGTTTTCGCGCTGAGATTAGTATACTGGTCTGTACATTATGAGGATTATATGTCATGTAAAGCTTCTGGAGGTCAATGGTACAAGTCGTTTGAACGCGAGACCCAATTATTATTATTAATAATAATAAAAATAATTCTTTATTATCAGTGTACAACATTATTCGAAGTTAGAGGGGATTTTCCGGAATGTATCTATCTATGGGGTCGGGAAAACTCTACACCGGCTTGATGGGCCATAATCCAGCAATTAATTTCCTAACAGACAGACGTGCAATTGATCTGCAGTAGAAGAACGCTACAAACGACGTTCTTTGCTCGTAGGAAAAAAAAATTCACTCCTGACCCCGGAAGTCATTTCTCTGAGCATTTCTCTACTTTCGTCATTCTATAAAGGGGAAACCGCTTCTGATGACGTCAGGAGCCGCGCCGCGGCGGCAGCGGATGACGTCTGAATCCGAGCGACGATGACAGAGGCGAAGCAGCTCTCCGAGGCGTCGCGATGCCGCTGGAAGCCGGGCCGGCTCGCCTGGTCCGCTCGGCCCAGAAGGACGAGCTCTACCGGGGAGCGCTGAAAAACAGGGCCGGCGCCGTCTTGTCCGGCTTGGCGGGTGAGGGAGCGCTGAAAAACAGGCCCTCCGCCTACTCTCCTCCCCCATCCCGAAGCCTTTTCTGGGCGTTTTGCCTTAAAATTCAAATTTAAATGGAAATAAATAAATACTTATACGTGTTTTAATAAGATGCCAGGTTGGTTTATGAAACAACATTCAATAACTTCATGTGAGAAGGAAGAAGCGAGCTGTTTTCAAAGCTGCATATTTTGTCATTTATCAGTAACACACACACACACACACACACACACACACACACACCACACACACATATATGTTTTCGTAGATTTATATATAAATGTATATGTATAAATTTATATATATATGTGCAGGGGGTTTTTTCCCCTTGTAAGATTGACAGTATCATATATACACACACATATACACATACACACACACGTACCCACACATATATACATATATACATACACACACACATGCACATGCACACACATATACATACATACAATATATATATCTATATCTATATACACACACACATATATACACACACATATATACACACATACACTATATTTATCAGCACAAATACAACATTATATATGTATGTATGTATGTATGTATGTATTTGTGTTACAACCCCTGGTATGCCTAAATATGGGAGGAAGGTCACTACTCCCTCATTTTCTGTCCTTTGGCTTATCACAGAAGACCATGCAGGCAGAAAACCATATTTTTATTTTTAATGTTGCCTTTTTATATTTGTGTTGTATTTGTACTGATAAATAAATAAAGGGAGACTAATATAGATCTATTTCGAGCTAATTAGCTCTCATCAGCTAGCCATACCCTTACTGGGATTTGAACCTGGGCTGTATTATATCTCAGGCAGGAGTCTTAGCCACTAAGCCACAGGCTCGCCTCCTCATCAGTTGAGCCAGGGAAATAGGTATGTATTTGTGTTACAACCCCTGGTATGCCTAAATATGGGAGGAAGGTCATACATACATACATACATACATACATACATACACACACACACACATACACACACACACATATACACACACATACTAATATATATATATATATATATATATATATATATATATATATATATATATATATATATATATATATATAATAATAAGTAATTCAAGGGGGTGAAACATATACACACACATACATACTATGTATATATATATATATTATAAGTAATTCAAGGGGGTGAAACATATCAGACACGCTATTCTTTTTTTTTTTTTGTGTAATCCACAAGAACAACAGGTGGGCTGGGCTGAGAGTGTGTGACTGGGCCAAAATCTGGCTTTCGTGCCTAAGTTAACCACTAGACCAAACTGGCTCTGTTGTTGTTATTATTTATCATACTATTTACCTGTTATTAGCCAACGTGTAAAAAGCTGTATTAAAAAGTTGCATACGTTCTACTAAGGTTTATATATATAAAAATATATGTATGTGTGTGGAGAGAGACAGACAGACAGACAGATGTACCATATATGTATGTATGTATGTATGTATGTATGTATGTGTGTATGTACACACATATACACACACACACATATTCTGAAGGGATGGTGGTAGTCATTTTAATGATAGAAATATGCTACCTGACTCTCCTTTCAAGTGTCACGTCGGATAAAAATGGAGCAGTGTTGCTTTTTCTTCTCGTGTAATTCCATCTATTCTGGCTCCTTTAGGTGCTAAACTTTGGCTGGGATGGCAGAAAGAGATCGAGCTGCTCGCCGACATTGCCTATTTCACCCTTACTACCCTTTCAGGTAATCATTCTACCCAAATTTGCGCTAAATTCCTGATCATTTGAAGTTTACTGAAAATTAGAGGGGGCCGTCACGTCTGACCCTGCGCTTGGGGCAGGAATCTAAGATTAAAGCGGTTGGAATAGATGATTGTCCAGCCAAAACTGGTTCCAACTTTGGATCCTAATTCGAAGCAACTTAGGAACTGAGGAGAAATTTCCCGACAGTGAGAAGAATTAGACAGTGGAACAACTTGCCTCAGAAGTTGTGAATGCTCCAACACGGGAAGTTTTTCAGAAGATGTTGGACAACCATTTGTCTGAAGTTGTGTGGGGTTTCCTGCCTAAGAAAGGGGTTGGACTAGAAGATCTCCAAGGTCCCTTCCAATTCTCCATTTCTATTATTTCTCTTCTATTCTAAAGCTGTGTTTGTAATCATCTCTTCGGGGTTTCTATCATTGATTGCCTCCCCCCCCCCCCCATCCACCTTTTTCAGGTTATCAAACCCTTGGTGAAGAATACGTCAACGTGATCCAAGTAGACCCGTCGAAGAGGAAGGTCCCTTCATTAAGACGCCGGGCCGTTTTGGTTGCTCTGCACACCCTCTTGCCTTACTTGTTAGACAAGGGACTGACTACGCTTGAGCGGGAGCTCGAGGCAGTCTCCAGCGGGTTACAGACTCTGCCCGGCCGAAATTTAAGCGGGTTGCAACGCCGGGCGCTCCTACGAAACTGGCTGCAGAAACGGGTCAGGCGTCTAACCGAGCGGCAGAGATCGTTTCTCGCTCAGGCTGTTCATATCGTCAAGCAAAGCATCCCGTTTGTCCGGAGGCTGCATTTAGCTGTCTTTTATATGAAGGGCATCTTCTACCATTTCTCTAAACGGACCACAGGGATCACGTATGTGAGTGGCTTCCCGTGTGCTTCTAAATTGGGCACCGTCAGAAATGTGTAGAATAGTGATGACTAACCTTTTTGTCCTCGCCCGCGTCCACCCACAATGCAACGCGCCCTGCCACCTTGCGAATGTGTCTGCAGCCTCCTCTCTGCATGACCTACTCGGCCTCCTGGACCTCGCCCGGGGGGGGGGGACACATTTTCCCACTCCCCAGGTTTTCCTTGAGCCTCCGGGATGGTGAAAATGGCCTCACCCCAGACTCTGGAGGCTCTCCCTGAAGCCTCTTGGCACCAAAATTAGAGCGTGGGGAGGAGGATGCACCGGGAAAGCTCCCACATCACTAAACGAATCTTCTGGCATAAAAATTATCGAGGGATGATTTGGAGAGCCAGTTTGGTGTAGTGGTTAAGGTGCCTGCTGATCTAGAAACTAGGAGACTGGGAATTCTAGTCCCGCTTTACAGATGAGAGCCCATCTAGGTGACTTTGGGAAGAGTCTCTTTCGCCTCAGCCCACCTCACAAGGGTGGTGTCGGGTTTCCGAAAAATGCCCTAATTGATTCATGAGTATCGAGCCAAGTTTCAAAAGAAAACTAGTCATTTATTAGGAGCAAGACTTTTTTTGCAGTCAGATCTGAGCCTCATTTGAATTATAGCTGAACTTTACCCATTCCTAACCTCCCCTCAGTCTGTGGAGAAGGCAGTGTCATAAATCACATTTCCCCAACGAGGTGCACCTCTCCCAAGCCTGCTGTAGTAATCTGAGATCCGACTCTAGCCAAAAGTATGCATGGAATGCGCTCCCTCCCCTCCCCCTTTCCTTACCTTGCAACTTTATGAGTTGACAAGCAGTTGTGGGGAAAAGAGGAGAAGCGAGGAGTATTAGTTATGTTTTCATCATCTTCATTTCATCACTTGGGTGGAGTGTGGGCAACTGAATGGAGCTAGCAGTGTTGAATGGCCAGATGCCTTTCTTGTCACCAGGGCGGAGTTTTGTTCGGCAGATATATTCTCATTGTGCCCAGAGAGAGAGAAATATCTGCCCCTACCTCGGATGGAACTCACAGCCTCCTGATTGTGAGCTGAGAGCTCCACCACTAGGCCACCCCACCACTCCCTAATATTAGGTATGTTTGCTACCCTCTGAAAAAAATAATGAAGGGATAAAACTCGAATAAATAAAAATAACAAACATTTCCTTTATTGGAGGCATTCTACAAGATGAAACCGAACACCCCAAAGCACTTACCTTTCTGCAGGCGGCTCGTGATTTTAAAAAGATATCCTTTCTCACACGCGAGAGACACTTGATCAGAACTCCTTCGGTGACAACATCTTGAGGCATTTTATTATTAATTTACCTTCCTTTGATGGGCTCTGCTTGATTCTTCTCTTCTCCAGTTACGCTCGACGGGTTTCACCGAAGACGACCAAAGCATTCGGTCCAGTTACAAGCTTCTTGGCATCGTTTCCTTCCTGCACCTGGGGCTGACGCTTGGCATCGACGCGTACAACCTCCGACATCGGCAGAGGACGCAAAAAGAATGGACGCTACACCGTAACCTCTCCCATCAGATGTATAAACTCTGGGTTTTCTTTTATTTAGAGCAGGGGTGTCCAAACTTGGCAACTTTAAGACTTGTGGACTTCAACTCCCAGAATTCCCCAGCCAGCATGGCTGGCTGGGGAATTCTGGGGGTTGAAGTCCACAAGTCTTAAAGTTGCCAAGTTTGGACACCCCTGATTTAGAGGGAAAGAGAATTGAGGGTCAACACGTGGCACCTCAGCGGCATTTGAAATTTAGCTTTTCACTAAATTAAGAGTAAGGTGGTATTAAGAACATTAAAAATGACTAAAACATACACCCCAGAAATATAGGTTTGTAGGTATTTGTTTAAGGCTTCCTTAAAAGCAAGAAGCAGAGTTTTGGTCCGGGCAAAACCTCTTTTTATTTACACGGCTATGAATTCCTTTCATTCACAGTCAGCCAGGCTTAGCAAACAATCTTTCAAAGGAATGTTTATCAACACGAACCTTATCTCGCTTGGCGAGATGCCAGATAACTCGTTTCCAAACATAGGGCAAGGCCACACTTGGCACAGAGTCTCTTATCGTCACAAACAGAACTTTCCACTCTTGAAAGGGCCAAAGGAATGAATTGTTTCCTGCAAAAGCCCCCTCCCCCTATGCTCCTCTTTTGTTTCCCATGGGAGGGGTCATTCACCTCCAAGGTGTGGCTTTACTCCCAAGTCGACCCTGCTTTCTGAGTTGTTCTTGTCTTCCGGCAGCTCTGCGCATGCACACACTGTGAACAGGCTCCAGCTGTTCTTCTGCCTCACTGCTGTCTATCTCCCTCTCTGCCTCCGACACAGAGCCCTCGTCTGAGCTTTCCTCGGCCCCCAGGACCAGCCCATGTTCCTCCCCCAGCCTCCTCACTGTCCGACTCTGCTGCCAGCTTTGCTGGTCACCAGCAGGCCACAATACTTTAAAAAGTATTTAAGTATTAAATACTTAAGTATTTAAAAATACTTTAAAATATATTATTCCAAAAGGCTTTTATTGTGGCGCACAACCTGAGCTTTTGGCCTATGGAATAGTGAGCTTTAAAGCAGTAAAAATATATGACCAAAACACATAATGTAAGACCAGAAAAAAATAGAAATGGCTATATTTATATATGACCATGATTGTAGATTCTGAGTGGAGGGAGATTCGTAGTTTCCTAAAACTTATTTCTTGCAAAGATCAGTCTCTTTTTTGGAGTGGTGCAGTGGCCTAGAGGCGCAGCTCTCACCTCGCAATCAGGAGGCTGTGAGTTTGATCCTAGGTAGAGGGAGATATTTCTCTCTCTGGGCACACTGGGAATATATCTGCCGAACAAAACTCCGTGCTGGCAACACGAAGGACATCCGGCCAGTAAATGCTCTGCTAGCTCCATTCAGTTGTCCAGACTCCACCCCGCAAGGGATTCAGGGGTCGTTAAACGACGACTATCAATCTCTCTCTTGGAATCGCCTTTCTCGCCGCAGAAGAGTAACTGTGTCTCATGTCGTTTCCTTCAGAAGCCAACCCGAAGAGAAGATACTTAGCCGCAACTCACGTTGCTCGTTGTGTTTAGAAGAACGCCGACATGCCACAGCCACGCCCTGCGGGCACCTCTTCTGCTGGGAATGCATCACTGCGTGGTGCAACACCAAGGTGTGTGTTGCCTCCCTCAAACTTTGCCCAAAGTCTGCACGCAAATTTTTTCTTACCGTTGCAAATTTCGACAGCATCGTATATTACAGGGGTTAGAATTCGGCTTTTAGAAACTCTCTTAAGTAAAATAATTTGATAGGTGAGATATTTTTTACATGCAGAGTTTTGATTCTCCCCAAATCTACAGCTCAAGCTTGCAAAGTAGTTCTGAACAGCTTTGCAAGACCAGTTTTATAATTTTATTATGCTTGAAACCCGAGAGTCACCCTGGTTTATACATTAACTCGTGTCAAAAAAAAAGTGGATTATTTTATGCTGCCTTAAAAGACAGGGATGGGTTTTTTTTAATAAAGAAGTTGTTTTTTTTAAAATTCTCTTACATACCATTGTAAGTATACATTCCCATAATTGTTATTCTTTTTTACATTTGTCTTTTTATACATTTGTTATTCCATTTAATAGGTTATAATGTACAATTTGGGTTGCTTTATTTACCATCCCTTCCACCTGTTGTAGCACCCCCTTATTTTCCCTTTCTTTTCTCCTTCCCTCACTCCCTTTTCTACTTCCTTCCTTCCTCTCCTTCCTTCCTTCTTCCCTTACCTCTCCCCTACTCTTCCTCTTTCCCTTCCTACCCTCTCTCCTTCTTTCCCTCCCTTCCTCTCCTTTCCTTTCTTCCTTCCCTCCTCTTCCTCTCATCCTCTCCTCTCTCCCTTTCTTTTTCTGTTGTTATAGGTGTCTCTTTCAAATCTCAATTTGTGTTTTCTTGGGATGGTATTTCCGCAAACCCAAATATAGTTTAATATCATTTCTTATTCCCTTACCTTGGTTAATCTATCCTATGCTTTTTCCCCCCTTTTATATCTCGTTCTTGAATATATATTTGTATATTTACAAATTCTTTTCTGTTTTTCCCCCTCTTCCCCACCCCTTCCTCATTTTATAGTGTAACATCTGGGTTCTGTATCTTATTTATTTATTTATTTATTTTATTTACTGAGCGCTTATAGACCGCCCCCTCTCCCGAAAGGGACTCCCCTTACTTTCCCTTACTTCCCCTTACTTTCTTTTCTAGCTTAGGCAGGGATGGTTTTTAAAGGAATTTTATATGTTTACATTTCCTAATACTGATTTTTTTTTCCTTCCCACAGACCGAATGTCCTCTGTGTAGAGAGAAATTTCATCCCCAGAAGCTGATTTATCTCCGACACTTCCGGTAAATGGATGCCGGCTGGATTGTGAACTGCGACAAGCCAAACGAAAACGCAAGCTTTGAACGAGTGCGAGATTTTGTTTTGATAAATAAATTGCTGCGATCAAACGGAAGCCAAAGCATTTTTGACTTTCAATGCCTCTACAAGAAGATGCAAATTTACATCCGTTTAAAACAAACCGTAGCTTATCCACTTTTATCTGAGAGGTTTGAGACTTGGTTGGTTTTAAAATTCAGTCCCTCGGCGCCTCTGAAGCAGGGGCAGCCCCCTCAAATGTCACTTGGCAAAGCCCAAAGAGCAGATTCAACAACTGGTACCGAAGTTTACAGGTCCATCGGTCTTACTGTATTGCCAGCTTCCGAGCTTAATGCGCCTTAAGCTGGATAGAGGGACACGCAGGGTGGCTTAATGGCTAAGACGCTGAGCTTGTCGATCGCAAAGTCGGCAGTTCGAATCCCTAGCGCCGCGTAACGGAGTGAGCTCCTGCTACTCGTCCCAGCTTCTGCCAGCCTAGCCGTTCAAAAGCAGGTAAAAAATGCAGGTAGAAAAATAGGGACCACCTTTGGTGGGAAGGGAACAGCCTTTCATGCGTTGAGTCATGCTGGCCACATGACCACGGAGACATCTTCAGACAGCGCTGGCTCTTTGGCTTTGAAACGGAGATGAGCACCGGCCCCTAGAGTCGGGAACGACTAGCACATATGCGCAAGGGGAACCTTTACCTTTAAGCTGGATAGAGCTTGAGAGGCAAATATTGATATTAAGACATCATAAAAGTGCAGCTTTCTACAGATACTTGTGACGTACAGCCCTGGGCAGTTAAGGTGCGATCTTGAAAATTCAGTTGGAAGGCCACACCTGAGGTTCCAACACAGCCCAGCCCAATTAAAAAAAAAAAACCCACAACATCGGTGAATTATGTTCAAATGTGTTAAAGCTTATACCCAGATGGTATAATCAACCTAGGATCTATTGTGTGTCTCAGTCTGGTTTCAACGTTTACTTCCAAGAGCTTTTTCAAGACCCTTATTTTTAAATGATGGGAGGGGGGCATTGGCACTGTGCTGGGAATGAGGTGAAAGGATGGATGGAAGGAGATGGGAATCGGAGGGCAAGGAGGGTGGGAAGGAGATGGGAATGAGGGGGGAGGGGAGGAAGGAAGGTGAATGAAAGAAGGGGAAGAAGGAAGGAGATGAGTATGAGAGGGGAGGGAGGAAGGAAAAGAAGGAGCTGGGAATGATATGGAAGGAAGGAGATGGGAATAAGAGGGAAGGAGAGGAAGGAAGTGAGTGAAAGGGAAGAGGAGGAAGGAAGGAGAGGGGAATGAGATGGAAGGCAGGAGATGAGTATGAGAGGGGAGAGAAAAAGGAAAAGGAGCTGGGAATGATATGGAAGGATGGAGATGGGAATAAGAGGGAAGGAGAGGAAGGAAGTGAGTGAAAGGGAAGAGGAGGAAGGAAGGAGAGGGGAATGAGATGGAAGGCAGGAGATGAGTATGAGAGGGGAGAGAAAAAGGAAAAGGAGCTGGGAATGATATGGAAGGAAGGCGATGGGAATGAGGGGAGGGGAGAAAGGAAGATGAATGAAAGGGAAGGGGAGGAAGGAAGGAAGGAGGGGAATGAGGGAAGGAAGGAAGGTAGGAGCTGGGAATGAGATGAAGGGGGGGGGAAGCTGGGAAGAGAGACAATTTTAAAAGGAAGCAGAATTTCCTATTCCCATAAAGAGCGCACAAAAATATATAATGCTGTGAAGGAGAAATGGACTTCTATGGCCCAGAATCTGTTATGTTATCCCTCTGCCAAATAAAATGTAAATATTAAACTGGTCAACAGCTATTTTTCCTTCCAGATAATGTGGGGTCACAACTGTGCAAAGGGCCGCTTTTATTGAGACAGCGAAAATACAATATATGCGTTTGAAGAGGGCAGGGCGGAGAGAAAACTTTCAACCCTAATACACCACTGTTTACATTTGTTTGATAAAAGACAGCTGAGCCCAAGAGCGGGACAAGGTCTTCGTTTTTAATGAAACTTCTTTTGGGGGGGAGGGGGGAATTTAAAAAGCCGCTTCATAAAAACTGCAGGTAGCTCGATCGCATCGAAAATTGATTTTTTACACCCAGGTTTTTTTAAAAAAAGATTTCTCTCTGTAGAAAATTAAAAGCTAAAATTAAAATTCAGCCTGCTAAGTCCAATCTAATTGGCATTTTTGGAAAGGGCTGTGAAGGAAACTTTTTAACATCAACAAAAAAACCCTTTATCAGAGAAATGTGTCAAAATATCATCTGTACGTAATTTTTATTCCAGGCTTTTTCCAAAATTAAAAAAAAAAAGGAATTATTACAAAACAACTGACGACGGAAAACCTCAATACACACACACACACACACACACACACACACACATATACCACCCAGTCCATCTTCCACCTCTTCGTTCTGAAAGCCAGGCTTGATTCTGTCCGTCAATCAAGCCAGGTTTAATCCGAAACACCCGTTTAAAAACGAGGAGGTATAGATGGCTCAAATCTGAATGCCGATCACCGCATCCCATTCTCCTCTTCCTGTGATGGCGAACCTATGAGACACGCGGGGCCGTCCGCTCCGGGGCGCGTGGGCAATGCCGGCTTTTGGCTGAACTTCCGGTACTTCTATTTCCGGAGGAAATACCAAGCTCAGCTTGGAGGCGAGCAATGCGGTGTGCGCGCGGGGTGGGGGGGTGGCTGTTTGCGCATGCACCTGTAGGAGCGTGCTTTGCATTATGGGTGCCGGCACGCGCTTGCCCTTTTGGCGGCCAACAACAAAAAGCCTAGCCATCCCTGTCCTGTTGCAATTCTCTCAGCAAGGTACAGCGGGTTGGAGAATTAAAAGAAAGAAAGAACAGATGTCCTTTCCATACTAGCTGTCGGTCTTCCCGAAGAGTATTCCGATTTTAAATTCCCTACCGCAGCGGTTCTCAACCTGTGGGTCGGGACCCCTTTTGGAGATTGAACAGCCCTTTTCACTGGGGTCGCCAAAGACCTTCGGAAAACACGTATTTTGGGGGAAAATACGGAAAACATAAAAATAATTTTATGGTTGGGGGCGGGGTCACCACCACATTAAAGGGTCGCGGCATTAGGAGACCCGCTGGCCTACCAGTTTTGTCCCGCGTGGGAATCCACACGCAGAGACTCACGTACCTAGGTGTAAAAACATGGGATAACTGCCAAAGGGGAGCGGGTGGTGTGGGGTGGGTGGGAATAAAACAAAAAAGGGGGGAGGGAAAGAGGCTGTGGACGGATAAAAAACAGCCTTGTTCCCACAGATAAAAACGAAAAAAAAAAAAAAATCAAAACCCCAGAAGACGCGGTCAAAAAGGCAGAATTCTGCGGCGGACACGGAAAAGCGTTAGGGAGCCAGACACACACAAACACGCACCTCTCCAATCCGTACACGAATCCTCCGGATCGCTGGCGGACGCCCGATTAGGAAGGACACAGGCGTCGTTACAATGGCTCAAAACCAATCTTTTTAATTATAACGCTGGGGGGGAGGGACGGGAGGGGGGGGAGAGAAAGGTTGGTCAGCAAAGGTTTGAGAGGGAAGGATTCTAGCTAGCAAAAGTTTTCCCTGGGTCTTCTTTCCCTTTATATCTCCTCTTGCCGTGGGTGAACGGTATATATCGGTATTTTATCATATGCTGGAACGGAAAAAACAAAAACGACAAGAAAGAAAACAGGTCTTAGGACGAGGACGCCTCCATTTCGTTCCCCCTCCTCCCCCGTCTCTCCCAAAGTTTTCCGAGCACCGGACGAGGGTCATAAATTAAGCCGCAATCCTTGGGCTTTACCGTGCGTGAACGGTATATATCGGTATTTTATCATATGCTGGAACGAAAAAACAAAAACGACAACAAAACAGGTCTTAGGACGAGGACGCCTCCATTTCGTTCCTCCTCCAGCTCTCCCAAAGTTTTCCGAGCACCGGACGAGGGTCATAAATTAAGCCGCAATCCTTGGGCTTTACGTGCCTCTAGGGGACGTGGGTAAATAAATAAAGGCTCGCCCAACAAGATCGAGGTTACGACGATCGGCGGCTTGGCAAAGGGTGAGGAGCAGCTCCAAACAAGCCACCTTTTCGTGATGGTGGTTATCACCCTTTGGGCAATGAAGCTTGATCCGCACGGCGTGGAAGCCTAAATGTTGTCCCTTTTGATATAATCCACCTCTGGCTGCATTCGCACCTTCCTTAAAACAGGACAATTGCACTTGAGTGTGCCAATAAATACAACTGACCTGGTTAGTTGTATTTATTTTGCTTCCCAGGGCCCCCAAAGGGGTGAATTCAGTGACCAATTCTAACACTGGCTGGGATTGCAGCATCTCCACTGTCCCCCCCCCCCCGGCCGCCCACCTGATTTCAGGGTCAAAAGCAGTGGTGTCCCACCTTGGCCATGACTGGTAGACTTCAATTCCCAGAATTCCCCAGCCGGCACACGGTTGGCTAGGGAATCCTGGGAGCTGGAAGTCCACAGGTCTTGGAAAGCTGCCAAGGCTGGACCTCCTGGTCCCTGAAAGCCTTCTCCACTCACCTTGATTTGCCTCTTCATCGTGATGCAGAAGAGCATAATGAAATACATCACCAGGATTGGCCAAAAAACTGGAACATTGAAAGCTTCAAAGAATGTACAGGTCATGGCAACCAAGATGCCCTTCGTGGCAGAATGCCTGTGGGGAAGGAAGCAGAATGGGGGTGAACAGCGTTGGAAGGGACTTTGTAGGCCATCTAGTCCAACCCCCTGTCCAAGCAGGAGACCCTACACCGCTTCTGACCGATGGCATCCCGATATTCTCTTGAAAGCCTCCAGGGATGAAGCTCCCACAACTTCCGAAGGCAACTTCTGTTCCATGGGTGGATTGCTCTCACTGTCTCCTTATTTCTAGGTTGAATCTCTCCTGGGTCAGTTTCCATCTATTGTTCCTTGTTTGGCCTTTGTGGAAAATAGCTTGACCCCTTTCTCCTCTCTGGGGCAGCCCCTCAAACATTGGAAGGCTGCTCTACTGTCTCCTCTGGTCCTTCTCTTCCCTAGACTAGCCAGGCCCAGTTCCTGCAACCGTCCATCGTATGTTTTAGCCTCCAGTCCCCTCATCATCCTGGTTGCTCTTCTCTGCACTCTTTCTAGAGTCTCAACATCCTTTTTATAATGTGGTGACCAAAGCTGAATGCAATATTCTAGGTGTGGCCTTTATAGGGTGGTATTAGCACCTCCCTTGATCTTGATTGTATCCCTCTGTTAATGCAGTTTAAGACTGCATTGGCTTTTTTGGCTGCCGCTGCACACGGCTGGCTCCTATTTAGCTGGTTGTCCACTAACACTCCAAGATCCCCGTCGCAGTCCCTGCTATTAAGCCTGGTTTCACCGAGTCTATATGTGTCCTTCTGTTTTTTCTTGCCTAAGGGTTAAGACTTTACTTTTCTCTACGTTGAATTTCATTTTGTTAGATAAATTAACGGGTAGAGACAATTGCACCCCAGTCTCTAATCTTAATCTTTTACGAAAAGCTGCTGTACATGTATGTCAGAAGAGGGAAGGAAGGAAGGAAGGAAGGAAGGAAGGAAGGAAGGAAGGAAGGAAGGAAGGAAGGAAGGAAGGAAGGAAAGGGAGGGAAGAAGGAAGGAAGGAGAGGAAGGGAGGAAAGAAGGAAGGAAAGAAGAACGGTTGCAGGAACTGGGTAGGTCTAGTTTAATGAAAAGAAGGACTAGGGGAGACATGATAGCAGTGTTCCAATATCTCAGGGGTTGCCACAAAGAAGAGGGAGTCAAACTATTCTCCAAGGCACCTGCGGGCAGGACAAGAAGCAATGGGTGGAAACTAATTAAGGAGAGAAGCAACTTAGAACTGAGGAGACATTTTCTGACAGGGAGAACAATTAATCAGTGGAACAGAAGTTGCCTCCAGAAATTGTGAATGCCCCAACACTGGAAGTCTTTAAGAAGATGTTGGATAGCCATTTGTCTGAAATGGTATAGGGTTTCCTGCCTAAGCAGGGGGTTGGACTAGAAGACCTCCAAGGCCCCTTCCAACTCTGCTACTATATTGCATAAGAAGGAAGGAAGGAACTAAAGAAGGAAAGAAGGAAGGAAGGGAGGGAGGGAGTTGATCTGAATTCAACTCACCAGAACTTGAATTCTGGCAGCCTCCGGATAAATGGCCGGAATTCTTCATTCTGTTTTGTCGGTAATGAAGGACCTTCATCTACAAAGAGGAAAAGAAATTATTTGCTAATTTAGGAATTTTAAAACAATTGCAGCTTGCTGACATGGCCCATTCAAGGCAGACAAAGGGTCTGGTTTCAGAACCTGAATTTCTTTTATTGCTTTGTAGAACGTACGTTGCAAGTCCCGGGACACCCCTCCCCCCCTCAAAAGGATATCCATGGCGCTTCTCAAGGACGACCCTCATACAAAGGGGGGAGTCGTCCTATTTACGACCACAATGGAGCCTCAAAGGGCTGCAGTTGCTTCGTAACACGGTTGTTAGGTGAATTTAGCGTCCTCGTCGACTTTTGGCTCGTCGGAAGGTCGCAAAAATGGATTGCCTTAAACCCGGGACGTGGCAACCGTCATAAATACGAGACAGTTGGCAAAGAGTCTGGATCTCCATCACGGGTTATCAGTGTGGAAAAACAGTCCCTTTCTTCAACGCCACTGTCACTAAACCAATAGTTGTGAGGCCAAGGACCACACCTGCAAATTGGCCCGTAATCTACGGAACAAGGGCGCATAGAATCAAGCACGAGCGGCTGTGATTATACAGGAGACTAAGCCATAAACCAGGAATTAGCAACCTGTGTGGCTCTGGAGCCGCGTGTGGCTCTTTCATCCCTCTGCTGCGGCTCCCCCTATCGCTCAAAATACATGCGCCACAATCGCCAATGCGCGACACCCGCTGGCATGTGATTTATTGAGCTTTTCCAACCATGGGTATAAATCCAAGGAAAGAAAAGTTTCAGAAGAAAACAGAACGTTGAATTCAACTACATATACTAATTTTGCGGCCGCTCAGGAAATACCGTATTTCTCGGAGTATAAGACTCACCAAGATTTTGAAGAGGCAAATAAAAAAGGTTCTGCACTCTGCAGACCTCCCCAAAATGACCTGTTTTCTGCAAAAACGAGCACGGTGTTTTGTTTTTAAAAAGGGCATGGATAGCCTTTAGGCGGCTTATAGAGTGCTCCTGCAAAACGAGCAAAAAACGGCCCTTTTCTTGCTCATTTCTGCCCTCCCAAGCCCCCAGGAGCACTCTACAAACCTCCTAAAGGCTATGCATGGCCATTTAGGTGAAGGGAGCGGGGTTTCGGGAGCCAAAAAGGCTGTATTCAGTGTATAAGACATTCCCAGATTTTCAGCCTCTTTTTTGAGGGAAAAGGGTGCGTCTTATACTCCGAAAAATACGGTAGTCAGCATGAAAAGAGTTTTTGTAGCTCCCGCTGTTTTCTTTTTGGTGGGAAACGGTCCAAATGGCTCTTTGAGCGCTTAAGGTTGCCGACCCCTGCCGTAAAATCCAAGCACAGGGGTACGCACAAGATACTTAAAAACACAATGCCAAAGAAAAATCACCTTGGACGAGGCGCGTACCCAAACCACCCGGCCGAGGTATGAGCAAGATTTCTAAATTTAATCCAACCCATTCCTAAAAACCAACGGCCTCTGGGGTAGAAAGAGGCAAGCACGTTGACCCAAATTCCATCTTTCATATACCTGAATCTTCCATGAGCGAGGGATCGACCTTTGGCGACAAGAAAGCTATGAACAGGTTTAGGTGGTAGATACCCAAGGCGTACGTCACGATATACCAACCCTGGGGACGAGAAGAGAGAGTCAAGAACCAGGAGGTCAGAGGGGAATTTAAGTTTTTTTTTTTAAAAAAAGAACAGGAATTACAAACTCTGAGGATCCATCATTAGCAATGCACAGGGGATTAATCAGAAGTCAGGAGAGGGCCTACAAGCAGCATGGTTGCACGAGCCATACTCCAAAATATTGGGAGTGTCACTACGTTAAAAAGTTTGCTAGACATGAACTGACTGAACTGACACTGAAGAGTTAAACTGAGAAAGAGTTATTGCGCAGGTCATAAAAGTTCTTATCTGACAATGATTTATTGCGCATGTCTTCACACATTCCAGAAGAAGGAGAGAGAAAGAGAAAGCTACTGCTGAACTTTTGTCCGCCTGCCAGAAAGCTGGCAGACGGAACCTTTATTATCAAAATGTAACAATTAGTTAGTTTTGTTTTATTTCCATTTATTATTTTTGTATTAAAGTTTGTTTATTAATTAGAATATGCTTCTCAAGACTTTTTATTCTTTTTCTTCACATCTTAATGCATATGCTGTTGGGAATCAGCCCGATCCTAAACCTCACTTTCTTCAGGGTGAAATTTTTTCCCTGACAGGGAGCCCGTGAACCAGGAAAGAACGGGTAATAGTGTTGCGGTCTATCAGCCACCGATCCCTCCAGTGGCTGAATCGGAGGAGGAGGAGGTGTGGGAGTGAGGGTCAGCCTCAAGGCAACCTGAGAGCTCCGAGGGGGACGAGGGAATGGAGCTCGCAGAGACAGAGCGTGGGCCGTCCGTCAGCCCTCCGATGGAGGGTCAACAGCCCCCAGGTCTGGAGGTGGCTGATGAGGAAGAGGAGGAACAGTGCCTGACGCGCGGCTGTGCAGAAAGCAGAAGAGAGGAGAACAATGGAAATCTATGGGCCGGTCCTTGGGACAGAAGAGCCATCGCTGCTAGCAAAGCCTCACCCTAGCTCTGGGAATCAAAGGCAGGGGGCGGAGATGAATAGGAGTGGCAGGCAACTATTCGTCTCCCTGCCGGACAGACTTGTTAGCCTGCGGTGAGAGAGAAACTTTTCGCCGGGGTTGGAATCTTTGATTTAACTACAGATGCTTTGTTGTGTTTGGGCCAGAACCAATAGCCGGAGATAACAGAAGAACCAAGAGGGAAAATGTCTATGGAGATTCTCCATCATCCAGGTCGTGGTTGTCCCAAAAGGGACTTTTTCCCAAAAGCAACTGGTTTTTCTTTCTTTCTTCGAAGAGGTTTCACTTCTCATCCAAGAAGCTTCTTCAGTTCTATCTTCTCATCCAAGCTTCCCGGATGAGAAACGAAACGCGTTCCATGTTTATAAAGAAAAAAGAAAGTCTAGTGGTCTTTTTTTCGGGGGGGGGGGGGGGGAAACCAAATCTTTGGGACAACCCACAGGGCAATGTTTCTCAGCCTTGGCAACTCGAAGACGCGTGGACTTCAATTCCCAGAATTCCCCAGTCAACAAAGCAAGCTAAGGATAAACGGCCTAGGAAGAAGGAGTGTGATTTACAAACCCAACTTCAAGCCACAGGCAGTAAATTCTCCATAGCAAGATAAACCAAGAAAATTCTTTGTGGACTATTTTGGGGCTAATTTTCCTCAGCTTTAAATAATTTTTTTGGGGGGGGGGTTGGGGGCAAGTGCCAAAGATTGAAGCTGAAAAACACCTTTTAACTGGCTAAGATAAAAGAATAAACATAATGGGTATAGCAAGAGGCTGCCAATAATTGGCAGTGTGTTCATTACTGGCAGGGTTTTTTTCCTTACCTGCAGTAAATAAACTCTAATCATGTAGATAAAACTTAAACCCAATGTTACGACCCATCGGATTGTTGTGTACGGAGTAGATTTGTCTAGCCAGGACTGGTAAATCTAAGAGAGACACAAGATTTTCAGCATATTAAGTGAGGGTTGAACATGGTGAGCCTGCAACTGGAATACAGCTAGAAGAAAGAAAGAAAGAAAGAAAGAAAGAAAGAAAGAAAGAAAGAAAGAAAGAAAGAAAGAAAGAAAGGAAGGAAGGAAGGAAGGAAGGGAAAATGGCAAAGAAGGGAGGGTGAGAGAAGGGAGGGAGGAAGAAGGAAGGGGCAGAGAGAAAGAAAGGGAGGGAAGGAAGGAGGGAGGGAAGGAAGGAGAAAGCAGGAGAGAGAGAGAGAGGATGTGAGCGAGGAATGAGGGAAGGAAGGAAAAAATGGCAAAGAAGATAGGGAGGAATGAAGGGAGGGAAGGACAGTGAGAAAGAAAGGAAAGGAAGGAAGGAAGGAGAAAGCAGGAGAGAGGGAGGGAGGATGTGAGTGACAAAATAGGGAAGGAGGGAGGGAGGGAAGGAAGGAAAAATGGCAAAGAAGGAAGGGGGAGAGAAGTGAGGGAGGAAGAAGGAAGGGAGAGAGAGAAAGGGAGGGAAGGAAGGAAGGAGAAAGCAGGAGAGAGGGAGGGAGGATATGAGTGAGGAAAGAGGGAAGGAAGGAAAAATGGCAAAGAAGATAGGGAGGAATGAAGGGAGGGAGGGACAGTGAGAAAGGAAGGAAAGGAAGGAAGGAAAAAGCAGGAGAGAGGGAGGGAGGATGTGAGCAACCGAACAGAGAAGGGGGGAGGGAGGGAAGGAAGGAAGGAGAAAGCAGGAGAGAGGGAGGGAGGATGTGAGTGAGGAAAGAGGGAAGGAAGGAAAAATGGCAAAGGAGGGACGGGAAGAGGAGGGAGGGAGGAATGAAGGGAGGGAGAGACAGAGAGAAAGAAAGGGAGGGAAGGAAAGGAAGGAAGAAGGAAGCAGGAGAGAGGGAGGGAGGAGGATGTCAGCAAGGAAGGATATTTTTTTATAATTAAATAAAATTAAGCCACAGCTAGTGGGATTCATCCAACACACTCCTTCCCACTTCCCAGCAGAGGCAAGAGAAATCACTTTTTAAATTCCAACTGTTTTAATCAGACCTGATGAAATACTAATTTAATTGGAGATGCACCAACGCTCCCCCACCCCGGGAGAGGTTCAGGGATCCGTTCGCCACAGGCGTGAAACTCACCTGTCCAAATCTGGTGAAAAATCTGTAGACCACGGAGGTTTTGCCATGGATTGACTCACCGCTACTGTCCCCTTCTGACATTGTGGCTGTAGGATGGGAGGAAAAAAACATGAAGAATTCAGCACACCACCCTTGCAGTACAAGCTCCTAGGACATGTCCCTTGCCCGACGTGACGTTATGATTCATTTAGTGACCGCTTGAAGTTACAACAGCATTGAAAAACAGCGACTTGTGAAGGTGTTTTTTTTTAAAAAAACTTTACAACCCTTGCCACATCCCCGTCATCACGGGGTCAAAATTCAGACGCTTGGCGACCGACTCGCATTTACGATGGTCGCCGTGTCCCGGGGGGAGGGGCTCAAGGGGTCCCCTTTTTATGACCTTCTGACAAGCCACGGGGGAGGACCGCCAGATGGTTTTGACTTAACTTCACGGCCGCAGCGATTCGCCGAACCACCGTGGCAAGAGAGGTGGTAAAACGGGACGCAATTCGTCCCACTCCGCCGCGGAAACGTCGGGCTCGATCGTGGTCGTAAGCCGAGGACTACCCCATAAAAAAGTGTTCCCACTTTGTAGAATTGGCGTGGATTGATGCTGGGGGAGGAGTTGGGATTGCAAGACTGGGTGGAAAAGCCTTTTAATAAATCCTGCTCAATTCCCACTGGGGTTTCGCAGACCAGGTGAAACTCACTAACACCTTACACCAAATTTTCTATTGCCGGCTCTATATTTTACTCAGAGGTGTGTTTGTAGTCTGCTTCCTCTTTGGAGGAAGGCTTCAAAGCAAAAAAATAAAAAAATCCCCTTTTCATTCCACAGGGGGATGAAACTTGATCTACCGACTCTCCTTTCTTACAGAAGAAAAAGAATCTTCAATAACTTAAGTCTTCTTGGCCCACAAATGAACAAGAAAGGCTTAGAAGGACTTTCTACAGGGGTTCTTTTGGTGAAAAGCTTGCATTTCTCTTTAAGCCTCTCAGGGGAATGAATAGCTGGAGCTGCTGCCCTGCCACATCAGCGAAAGCATGACACAATTTCCTGGTACGCCAGGAGGGCGGGGAAAAATGGAAATTCACTTTTTTTTTTCCTTCCAGGAACAGGGAAGCGAAGAGGGATTTTGGCAGGACAGTGGGTGAAGTGCTGCTTGCAAAGAAAATAACAACCGGGAAATCAGGAAGGGGAGGGAAACAACCTTTTGACCAGGAATTTAGAATCTGTTGGAAGGTCAAAGAAGAATATTAGCCTAAGGAAATAGTCAAAAGATTTTCAGCAAAGGTGAACTCAAGTTTTGTGATTTTTAAGGCACCCCCTGACAAATTCCCACGCTGGGCATCGGTGAGAATATTCTCAGCATAAAACGGCGAGGAGGAAGCACAAGGCGGGGGGGGGGGGAGAAAGAAAGAACTGATAAACCGCCACAATAATAACCGAAAGTTGAATATAGTTGATCTCGCCTTGATATCCAGTGAAATCAACCAAGCCTCAAAAGTCACACATCCCTCCAAATTACAATTTTAACACTGGCTCTTAGGTCCACCCGCCATCACTTCAATGAGTTTTAAACCGAAGCTAAAAGAGTAAGTTTTAGCAGAGTGGGAAGTCACTAAAGGATGAGAATAAAAAAACGGAGATGCTATTGGGTTAATCTGGGATCATCTTAAATTTTAATTCGATCCCAAGGACTTTTCTGGATGTTACTTTTGACGCCACATTGGAAAATCCAAGTCAAATCCCAGTAGGACATATAAGGCAGCTGGGTTTGGGGGGGGGGGGGGAGGAAGCAGGAAGGAAACAAAACCTAGAATTTCTCTCCAGAAAGTTCCACTTTTCAAACAAACCGAACTAAAAGCTGGAAGGGCTACATACAAAGGGGTTAGCTTTCAAGGAAGCTGTTGGTTCACTAAAACACTTGTAACAAGGGTGCACAATTTTGGCAACTTTAAAACCTAGGGACTTCCATTCATTTCATGGCTAGGTGGGGGAATTCTGGGATTTGAACTCTTGGCTTAAAATAGCCAAGCCTGGCCACCCACCTTTAGTCTTTGCATGCTATCCTTTCCAGTCCAAGGGAAGTCCAGTTTCCCATATTGATTTTAGAGGCAAATTCCAGCCAGTGAAACTAACCGTGTTTCAGTGTTGCGAACTCTTTTATTATAACCCGTGCCAAAAATTATAATTTATTTCTTCCCTGCCAGACAAGCAAGCGGCAGAAATTGCAATTCGCCGATTCTACAAAACCGAGACTAGAACGACAAATCCCTAACGACAGAATAACAGAGCTGGAAGGGACCTTGGAGGTCTTCTAGTCCACCCCACCCCTGCTCAAGGATGGAGACCCCATGCCATTGCCGACAAGTGGCTTCTCCGGTCTCTCCTGCGACGGAGCGCCCGCAATTTTGGGAGGCAAGTTCTCAAGAGAAGCCAAGCGGGGACAAGAATCCTAATTTACAAACGTCGCGAGGGAAAAAGATTCCGCTTGGCGCAGGGTTTCAAGCCTGAGGTTTGTTTCATACCATATTCAAAGCAATTATTTAAAGTTTATGAATGCCAGTGGCTGCATTTTCACCTAAAAGCGGATTTAAAAAAAAAAAACTTTAATTACGGCTTAGGCTGTTACGTGAACAGAACTGCCAAGGTTTACTAAAGGGGAGCAAAGCAGAAAGGATGATTGACACTTAACTAGGCGCGCCTTGAATAAAAATTCAAGGGGGGGGGAACCGAAATGTCTCCTGGCTGATGCCTGTCATTCAGCTATTTGATTAAAGGAGATATATTATTATTTTTTGAATAATTATGTCCCAAGTTCAACCAACTTCTGAATTTTCTCCCGTGAAACTGGTGGGAAAATGAGGATTTTCTCAAGCCATCTGGGTCATCACACCCAAGAAGGATAGAGATGTAGTAGCTACACCCCTAATCTTAAATTAATGGTTTATCTCAGTCCTTGCAAACCACGAATGTTGGCTCAGTTCCTCCCTTGGGCTAAGCCATGATTGAAGGAAAAGGCACCACCAGGTGAGCGAAAGGCAGAGGATTGGGTTGTGAATGGGGATGATCTTGAATGAAGGGGAGGAGGAGGAGAAGGTTCCAATCTCCCCATTAGAAACTTAAGGGTGGATCTGGGTGCGAATCTTCACGCCGTCGTAAAGCTCCTTGACCAACCTCACAAGGGCGTTGTAGGATAAAAATGAGGGACCACCCCAACCCCAAAATAGATCGGCCAGAGGTCGAAGAGGCGAAAACGGGGCACACGTCCCACCGTACAGCTAGTCCTCAACGAGACCAACACTTCCCTTGCTAAGCGAGGGTCGCCCCATTTTACGACCTCTCTCTCGCCTCAGCTGTTAAACGAACCGCTGCCGTTGCAAAGTTGGCCACGCGTTTGTTAAGCGAATCTGGTTTCCCCCCCTTCCCCCGGTTGATTTTGCTGATCCCAAGGTCGCAAAAGGGAGGGGGGAGTCCCGCGATTCCGGGGAACCCTGCAACTGTCATAAGTACAAGTCAGTTGCCAAGCGTCTGGATTCCGATCACGTGACCCCGGGGGAATGCTGCAAACAGTTGTCCAATGTGAAAAGGGGGTCCCAAATCAGCCCCCCCGCCTTTTCTCCCCCAGCGCGGCTGTCACTTTGAACAGTCACTAAACGAACCGGTCACTAAAAGGACCGTTGTCAAGGACCACCTGCACCATGGGTAGGCAGCTCCCTAATTCCAAACCAGCACTCTGAGTACATCCCCCCCACCCCAGCCCCTCCTCTAGTTCCGGACTACAGTTCCCATTCTCCTGCCTGGGGATGATGGGAGGTCGGAGTGCAAGAGAATTTGATGGAAGCAAGGCCTCCTTATGCCCAAAAAAGGGGGGATGCAGAGCCCATCCTCCACCATCCCCCAAATGGGGGGGACTCCATTGGGGAAAACAGGGGAGGGGGCATTAGAGGCCCATTGGACGACCCTCCCCCCCAAACACACACCCGCCCTGAGGCCAGTAATTCAAGTTGGGGTCCTCCCAAGCACCGCCCCCCCATGTCTCTTCCGACCTGGAAGGCCTGGTTGCCAAGGCAACGGCCAGGCCGCGGCCTAGTCGGGCCGGGGGCAACTCACCAGGCCGCGCCGGGTGTCCCCTCCTTCCGCTTCCCGCCCCGCCTGAACAGGCAGAGGAGCCGCCGCCGACTCCTCCTCCTCCTCCACCTTCCGAGATGGCGGAACCGCGCGGCCGGCAGGAGAGCTTCCGCTACCGGGGCGAAGAGGAGGAGGAGGAGGGTGGATGGAAGAAGGGCAAGCAGCCGGGAAGCCCCCGCGGGACAAAAGGCCTGCTGGATTGGAGGAAGCCTGGCCTCGGTTAGAAGGCCCTCAAGTTCGGGGAACTACAGCTCCCAGAATGCCTCCGCTTAGCTACTCGCCCCGCCGCGTTCGCCAAGCAAGGGAAATTACCGCTCTCAGAATGCCTCACAGCCACCCCAGCCTTGGCGCGCCGCCAAGGTGGGGAAACTAACGCTCCCAGAAGGCCTCAGGCAGCCGCGCCGCTTGAGGCATTCTGGGAGTGGTAGTTCCCTGCACGCAGAGTTCGTTGGATTCTGTATTATGCCCTAGGGATGGGCGAGCCCAGCGGACTGCAGACCTTTGGCCCAGCTGGCACGAGGGTGGGGCGGAGTTATCCCCGGCCGGACTTCCTGCTGCGGCTTAGGGGATATGTAGTCCCCCAGTTTGCCAGCAGCAGATTGTCCATTCTTACCGGGGTGGGGAGTAGGACAGATAGATCAAAGGGTTGATTGATGGATTGATTGATTGACACAGCCTGCATTTCTCGGCCCAGGACGCAGCCACCACAGCCTCTCTGGCAGGGATGTTATTTTTTTAAAGGGTCGTCTTCTCCACCCGGCCTACCTCTCAGGGCTGTTGTGTCGATAAAGCGAATTATACAGAGATAACAGTTTTAACTACTCGGGCATCCAGCTTGCTTTCAACCACGTGCCACGGCCCAGACTGGGTGGGGTAGGGACTGCAGATCCCATCATCCCCAGCCCCTATGGTTAAAAGTCAACTAACAGGAGTTGGAAAGGACCTTGGAGGTCATCTAGTCCTGCCCCCTGCTGGCTCAACAAGCCATGATGTTTTATATAGCCTTTATGTGTAAAATCCATCCTGCGTTAGAGATTCCAATCTCCGCGAACTCCCCGGACCCTGCGGACTGGGGATCATGGGATCTGCAGTGCCTCTCCGACTCCTAAGCATTAAAACCACCTCTAGTGGCTTCTCTTATCCCAGGGAAACGCAAGCCTGCCCGCGCATGCGCGCAACGCAGAAGCCCGAACCTCTTACCTCTCTCCCCTCCGAGGGGGGAACCCCCCCCCCACAAGAAGCCTCGCCTCCTAGCAACGCGACAGCCAATCAGCGGCGCGATCCGATGGCGGCAAAAACAGCGTCCCTTGAGGGGAAAATGGCGGCTGAGGGAGCCGCTTACTGTGGGGAGATGAAGGACCAGCGGAGGAACGGTGAGGGGGGTCACGGCTTTCGTGAAGGGTTGGCTGAGACGACGGGGGGAAAAGGAGGCCGGGAGAGAGGCGTGTCCGCGCGAAAGGGGGCTCGGTTGGCTCCAAGTGGAGCCTCCTGAGGCAGGAGCAGTCTACCGGAATGCGCGTCCGAAGGCTGGAGGGACAAGGCTGTGGTTGGCAGGTGTTGCCCTGGAGGAATTGGATGTTCTCGGAATCCCCTGTCCCTCTTGTTGTTGTTGTTGTTATTGATTGTTATTATATACATGAAACTCAGTCAACTGAACATTAAAAATGCATCGCAAATACCATTGGTTGGCGCTGAGGATAATTTCTCGATGGTCTTCGGTTGTTCTGGCTTCTTCTTCTTCTTGTTGTTATTATTATTATTATTATTATTATTATTATTATTATTATTATTATTATTATTATTATTATTATTATTATTATTATTTACTTTATTCATGAAACATGGAACTCAGTCAACTGAACATTTAAAAAATGCATCGTAAATACCATTGGCTGGCGCTGAGGATGATTTCTCGATGGTCTTTGGTTGTCCTGGTTGTTTATTATTATGTGGTTAACCTTTGGTGAGATTCACAGCCTTTGGGGCTGGTTGGTAAGCCACCTCTTTCAATTATCTGGCCTGGCTCAACCGTAAACTTTTCTTACTCCTCCTGACAGTTCTTTTAAATTTTAAAAACCTTAAATTTTAAATTGTGTTTTACAATTGGGGTATTTTTAATGGTGACTTTTAATTGTCCAATGTGATGTAATTTGTTACCTCCTCCGTGTATGTATGTCCTGTATATATGTATGTTTATGTGTTGTATATGTTTTATATGCTCCACTGTACGCCGCCCCGAGTCCTGTCTGGAAAGGGAGCGGCTAATAAATTTAAATTTATTATTATTATTATTATTATTATAAGAGCTGGAGTCCTAACCAAGGACCTAGGAACTCTTAAGGTAACGTTGAAGGATATAAGCTGTTAGGTGTGGCTCCAAGGACTCCAATTAACAATTGGGATAACACTCAATTTCTTTTTCCACAGTCGCTCAACCTCAATTTGTAAGTCCCGGTACTTTGTGATTTTTTCTTGTTGCTTATCTTCAATTCGTGCATCACCAGGTATTGCAATGTCAATGAATCATACTTTTTTCTTTTCAATTTTTGTTATGTCAGGTATATTGTAGGCCAGGTGCCTGTCAGTCTGGATTCTGAAATCCCACAAGATCTTGACTTTCTCATTCTCTAAAACCTTCTCAACCTGATGGTCCCAGTGGCTTTTGGTGTACTCAAATCCAAACTTTTGGCACAATTTCCAGGGAATGATCTTAGCAACGCGGTCATGGCCTTGTAGGTAGTCAGTTTGTGAAATTTTGCTGCACCCGCTGATCAAGTAGGTCGACTGTCTCATCTTTCTCATTACAGAGGTGACATTTGCTGTTGGTGGTAACATGTTGAATTTTTGCCTTCAAGCAGTTTGTGGCTAAGGCTTGTTCTTGAGCTGCCAACATAAAGCCTTCTGTTTCTTTTTTCAGTACTCCTGATCTTAACCAGTTCCAAGTTAGTTTTTGGTCAGCTTTGCTTTCAATACTTTTCAAGTATTGGCCATGCATAGCTTTGCTTTTCCAATTTTCAGTTTGCTTCTCAATTACAATACAATACAATAATAGAGTTGGAAGGGACCTTGGAGGTCTTCTAGTCCAACCCCCTGCCTAGGCAGGAAACCCTATACCGTTTCAGACAAATAGCTATCCAACATCTTCTTAAAGACTTCCAGTGTTGGGGCATTCACAACTCCTGGAGGCAAGTTGTTCCACTGATTAATTGGTCTAACTGTCAGGAAATTTCTCCTCAGTTCTAAGTTGCTTCTCTCCTTGATTAGTTTCCACCCATTGCTTCTTGTTCTACCCTCAGGTGCCTTGGAGAATAGTTTGACTCCCTCTTCTTTGTGGCAACCCCTGAGATATTGGAAGACTGCTATCATGTCTCCCTTAGTCCTTCTTTCTCTTAAGCTAAACATACCCAGTTCCTGCAACCGTTCTTCATATGTTTTAGTCTCCAGTCCCCTAATCATCTTTCTTGCTCTTCTCTGCACTCTTTCTAGAGTCTCCACATCTTTTTTACATCGTGGCGACCAGAACTGAATGCAGGATTCCAAGTGTGGCCTTACCAAGGCCTTATAAAGTGGTATTAACCCTTCACGTGATCTTGATTCTATCCCTCTGTTGATGCAGCCTAGGACTGTGTTGGCTTTTTTCGCAGCTGCTGCCCACGGCTGGCTCATATTTAGATGGTTGTCCACTAGGACTCCAAGATCCCTTTCACAGATCCCTTTTTACTTCTTTCTTATATTCAGCTTTTAACTTGGTTGTCTTCAAAAGGCCTCCTTTATTTGCTTCCTTAATCATTGGTTCTTCACTTTTCTGGATGTAATCATTCAAGCTGTGTCTTTCTTCTTCCACAGTCTGCTTTACTTGTAGGAGTCCTCGACCACCTTCTGCTCTTGGTAGATACAATCGGTCAACATCACTTTTAGGGTGCAAAGCATGATTCATTGTCATAAGCTTCCTTGTTTTTCTGTCCACATTGTTCAGCTCCATCTGGGTCCAGTCAATTATTCCCGCAGAGTATCGAATTACAGGTATAGCTCAGGTATTTACGGCTTTTATGATATTTCCTCCACTCAGTTTGGACTTTAATATCTTGCGAATTCATCGAATGTACTTGGCTGAGGTTAATTCCTTGACTTTATTATGCATTAAGTCAGAGGCCTCTAAAATCCACAAGTACTTGTAGCCTTCTTCTGGTTTTACTGCCTTTTTATCATTTCTTCATTCTCAAGTTGTATTCCATCATCTTCTAGGACCTTGCCTGCCTTGGTTGCCATTGTTGCACATTTGTCAATTCCAAACTGCACACCAATGTCTTGGCTAAATTCTTTTGTGCTTTCAATTAATAAATTCAATTCAGCTTTTGTTTTACCAAACAGCTTCAAATCATCCCTGTACACCAAGTGTGAAATTTTCAGTCCTTTCCTTGCAAGTTCATATCCACAGTTCACCTTCTTCAAAATGGTTGTCAGTGGTAGCATTGAGAGTATAAAAAGTAGGGGTGAAAGGGAATCCATTGGTCCATTAGCCTTTGTTCACTGATATCACAGTCCGTGTGGTTCACCTTCCAAATCTGATACATTCGTTTTTTGAAATCCACGTTTTTCTGGCTCAGACTGATAGTAAGCTTCCATAATAGAGATGTTTTCTTCCCTAGTCCAGATTTTTCGCTTTTTTGCTTTTTCTTCCAGTAGCTTGTCAGCTCCATGCCCTGGTTGCCTAGCAGAGGGAGCTGAGCCCTCTAGCTCATTTTGCGCAGAATGCCCAGGAGCCATAGCATCCATCATCATCATCATCATCATCATTATTATTATTATTATTATTATTATTATTTACTTTATTCATGAAACATGGAACTCAGTCAACTGAACATTTAAAAATGCATTGCAAATACCATTGGCTGGCGCTGAGGATGATTTCTCGATGGTCTTTGGTTGTCCAGGTTTTTAATTTTTATTATTATTATATACTTTATTCATGAAACATGAAACTCAGTTAACTGAACATTAAAAAATGTGTCACAAATACCATTGGCTGGTGCTAACGGTTGATACGGGTTGCTGGAAGCCAACTGGGGATGTCACCGACGGTGGTCACATGATCACAGGACTCTGCAACCAGGGTAAGGACATGTCAGTTGGATTTTGATCACATGACCATGTTGATGCTCTGATGGTCATAAGTGTGAGGACCGGTCATAAGACACTTGTTTCAGTGCTTGTTTTAACTTAACTGGGAAACTTGCTAGGTTATTTTAATCAAATCGTCGTCCTTTCACGATTGTATTTTTAATATTTTTGACTTCTCTTTCCTTTAGGTTATGGACTTTACATTTACCCCAATGCCTTTTTCAAGTACGAAGGACAGTGGAAACGAGGGAAAAAACATGGTAAGGAACCAAAAGGTTTCTTTCCTCGTGTTTTATTCAGCAAGTACTTCGGTTATTTTGTATTTTTAAATAAATAAATTTATCCCGCCTTTCGTTGTTTTTATAAATAACCCAAGGCAGCAAACATACCTAAGATTCTTTCTTCCTCCTATTTTCACCACAATACAAACTCTGTGAAATGAATTGTTATGTCGAGAAATAGCATCTTAGCTAAGGTCAGCCAATACACCGATTGGCTGAAACACATTTCTAGACTCCCAAGCAGGTCTTTGAATATTAATTGCATATTAATCTGCATTTATACTCTTGTTATTAAATACAGGTAGTCCTTGACTTACGACCACAATTGATTATGGGGATTTTGCAAAGTCATAACTGAAAAACGGTCGTAAGTCACTTCTTTCAGTCCCATTGTAACTAAATGAACTGTTGTAAGTTGAGTGCCACCTGTAATTAATACATTTTTAATTATTTAATTAAAAAATATGGAGAAGGAGCAGCAGATTAAGAAAAAAAACACTGAAAAGACTGCTAAAAACATTCTGGTTTCTCTGTATAATATCTTTCATCTTTAGTATAATCACTTTTTTGCAGTTGATCAAGATTCCAAATGCCTGTTTGATCCTCAAAAAGGAAGCAAAGAATGACCCGGTTTTGTCATTCAATATTTCCAAAATAAAATGTATTTGACGGAATATATTTTTACTCTTGTCCATTAGATGGCATCAGAGTGATAACTTTTCCCACCTACAGTATTTCATAATCTACAGTAATGGGCTAAGATAGTTTTTAAAAGGCTACAAAACTTTTTTTTCCCCCAATAGGCTAATTTGACCTCCTTGCTGGAAATATGGAAAGCAGGTCCATGCAGTATAAAGTATGAAGTATCAACCCCCCTCCTCTCTGTGGCAGCCCCTCAAATATTGGAAGCCTGCTATCATCTCATTCCTAGTCTTTTTGGTCGTTAGACTAGATATCCCCAATTCCAACAACCGTTCTTCCTGTGTTTTAGCCTCCAGTCCCCTAATCATCTTTGTTGCTCTTCTCTGCACCCTTTCTAGAGTCTCCCCATCTTTTTTTGTCTCATGGTGACTAAAACGGGACGCAATATTCGAAGTGCGGTCTCACCAGCCCAGTATAAAAGGGTACTACTAACCCTTTCAACTTTCTATCTTTATTAACCATCAGCTATCAGCTTTATTAGCGGCTTCATTCCCAGAAACCTTTCTGAAGATTCTCCTTTGCAAAGAGAGCTCAATAAATTTTAAGGTTTCAAACCCATCAAAGGTTCTTCTTTTTACCCAGAATGCATTTAATTGATCTTTTTTTTTTTTTTTTTTTTTTTGCAGGACATGGGAAATTGCTCTTCAAAGATGGAAGTTATTACGAAGGTGAATTTGCGGATGGCGAAATTGTTGGCCATGGACTCAGATACTGGGCATCAACGGGTTAGTTTTGTGATCGGTGCCTGTTACAAAACAATAACAAAAAAACAACACAATCTGTTTCTGTTAGTGTTCCATTCGGTGTCTCCAACCCCACCTTGGTCTGTTTTGTTCCATTCTCCCCTTTTATCGGTTTTCTATTTCTTACCCTCTTGGTCAGCCAACATAAGCATGTTTTAACCCATATCCAACGTTTTGGAGTCTTTTCTGCCGTGTTTATTGTTGCCCTAATTTTTGGCATTCTGCTGAGGAAGTCAACATTCCCCTCTTGAAGGAACGATATGATGTGGGGCTGGGGGTGGGGGCCTCTTTTATTGGAGGGGCTAAAGCATATGAAGAACGGTTGCAGGAACTGGGTATGTCTAGTTGAATGAAAAGAAGGACTAGGCGGAGACATGATAGCAGCATTCCAATATCTCAGGGGTTGCCACAAAGAAGAGGGAGTCAAACTATTCTCCAAGGCACCTGAGGGTAGAACAAGAAGCAATGGGTGGAAACTAATCAAGGAGAGAAGCAACTTAGAACTGAGGAGAAACTTCCTGACAGTGAGACCAATTAATCAGTGGAACAGAAGTTGCCTCCAGAAGTTGTGAATGCCCCAACACTGGAAGTGTTTAAGAAGATGTTGGACAACCCTTTGTCTGAAGTGGTGTAGGGTTTCCTGCCTGAGCAGGAGGGTTGGACTAGAAGACCTCCAAGATCCCTTCCAACTCTGTTATTCTGTATTCTGTTGCATCCAATGGATAGGATTATGTGTGATAAGAACCTTCCCTCCAGGTGTGAGAGCTAGAACTGGTAGGACATGCAGACCGACACAACTTGGGGAAGCCTGACTTATACGATACAATGCAATACAATAGCAGAGTTGGAAGGGACCTTGGAGATCTTCTAGTCCAACCCCCTGCCTAGACAGGAAACCCTATACTGCAGACAAATGGTTATCCAACATCTTCTTAAAAACTTCCGGTGTTAGAGCATTCACAACTTCTGCAGGCAACTTCTGTTCCACTGATTGATTGTTCTAACTGTCAGGAAATTTCTCCTCAGTTCTAAGTTGCTTCTCTCCTTGATTAGTTTCCACCCATTGCTTCTTGTCCTGCCTTCAGGTGCTTTGGAGTATAGCTTAGCCCTCCTCTTCTTTGTGGCAACCCCTGAGATATTGGAAGACTGCTATCCTGTCTCCCCTAGTCCTTCTTTCTATTAAACGAGACACCCCCAGTTCCTGCAACCGTTCTTCATATGTTTTAGTCCCCTAATCATCTTTGTTCCTCTTCTCTGCACTCTTTCTGGAGTCTCCACATCTTTTCTTATAGAAAAGGACTTCAGAGTAAGAGGTTCCGTTGCTGTGAGCTAACAATAAGCGTTGAAGCACACCATCCTTCCCCATGTATTCATGTTTGTTCAAAACCAAAACTGAGCCTAGACCTCAGAAAGTCCTGGACCTCTCACACCGAAGACTCAATTTTGTTGCTTTTTAGCTAGAAAGGTGAATGTATACTTAGTCCTTGACATTTGGCGACCATTCAGAGGCAATGAAAAAAAAGTGACTTATATCCTGTCCTCACACTTACGACCATTGTGGCGTCCTCACAGTTGATCAGAATTCAGGTGCTCGGCAACCGGCATGTTAATATAACAGTTGAAGCATCCTGGGGTCACGTGATCGCCATTTGCTAGCTCGTGGATCAGAAAAGGTCGGCAGTTCAGCAGTTCGAATCCCTAGCACCGCGTAACGGAGGGGACCCCCGTGACTTGTCCCAGCTTCTGCCAACCCAGCAGTTCGAAAGCACGTAAAAAAATGCAAGTATGCAAGGGAACAGCATTCCATGTGCCTTTGGCCTTTAGTCATGCCAGCCACATGATGCAGACTGAAGACGGCATTTCACTTCGTTGTACGCAGTGCAATGACAATAAAGTGAAACTACCGACTATGTGAAGTGGCTAAAACGCCACCTCATCCTTGGTAGAATTACCTTGAGAGGCACTTTTGCTTTGTCCCGAAAGATTTAGGATTCTCTTTTAATTATATTCAGCCTACCTCCCCCTCTGTAAAGAATTTTGAGTGAACGTACGCCATCAAAAAGCTGTTAAGTTGTCTATGAAATAAAAGTACTTCTTCATCTCCTGAACCATTTAATAAAAAAAAACAATCTCTGAAATCTCTTTTGTTCTTTTCCTCCCCCCTCCTCTTCCCCCCCCCCCCAACCGCAGTAGCAGTAACATCTTTTTAAGGTACCTCAGTATCAAAGACCTGAAGGAATAGCGGCTCTGATTCCATTAGTTTGTAAGATAAAGACCTAATGAACGCTTCCTTTGTTCTTGAAGCTGTCCTGATAATAATAATATAAAAAATAAAACAGCTGGTAATTATTCAGTTGGAATGTCTCATGCTGAGAAAGGCACCATCAAAATCTTTATGGGAATAGCAAGGATTATTAAACGGCGTTTGCCACAGCCTCCCCCTGAGTTTTACCGTATTGTATTTTTTCCAATTCAAGGGAATACTTATTCCGGCCAATTCCTCTTCGGTGAACTTCACGGGCACGGTGTTTTTCATTACGGCAACGGTGGCAAATACGAAGGAGAATTCTCCTACGGCATGCGAGAAGGTAAAATGGGATCTAGGGTGGAGATTCATATATCAAGGGCTTTATTTTAACATGTTTGCTCAACAAGCTGTAGTTTGCACACACGGGGAAGCCATTCAAAAATTGGCACATGCCACCAATGACATTTGACACACCCTGCGAAAGCCCGTTCCAGTGGCGTGAACCCAAATTAACTGAAGTGGGAAAACCCTGTTGGTCGATCTGCAAGACAAAATAGTTTCGGCCTAGGAGCATTGCATTAGCGCTCTAGTCTGCTCAAGATTTGTGATCAGGGTAGATAAAAATAAATGATTTTTTTAAAAAAAGAAATGAAAATAAATAAAAATCGGATTGTTGCTTTTAATTCAAATCAGATTTTTTTTTCCATTCAAACTGGATTTTTCAAAATCAAATTTATTTTAATAAAATGCTTTTGCGGTAAAAAAAAATCTATCTAAAGGTAGTTTTCTATTTAAGGCGCATTAATCATTTAGTTTATTCAGCATGAAATGGAGCTTAGTCATGTAGCATGAGGCTGTACATTCTGCAATATTTACATTTTTGGGGTACACTCATTCAAGGAATCCAAGCTCTGCAAGCTGAGAGAACATGCACTGTGTTGATGCCTTTGTAGAATTTCACAGTAGCCGTGACATCAATCATAAAACAAAGTTCAGTTTAGATTTGTTTTTGCAAATCTAAATCGACTTGATTTTTAAATCAAACCATCCTGAAGGGAACACATGTGTGAAGCAGAACAGCAGAGCTGGAAGGGACCTTGGAGGTCTTCTAGTCCAACCCCCTGCTCAAGCATACTTCCCAGATTTGATCATCCCTTCCACAAGTGTTAAGACAAAAGACAGCACTGTCTGTCCCAAAGTGGAAGGACAGCAAAACAGTGACACAAGGACAGTGTTTTGATGCAAGCGCATAAGTCGTGGCCTTTTCCCTTACGGTGTCATGGGCATGCCCCACCTTTGCACTGTCCAGAGGGGTACAGTTACTGCTGTCCATCTGTGTTTGGGATCAGTTCAGCCGCCTAGTTAGTGTTTTCTCGTGGTCAGCACAAATGCCTACAATTCACCAGAGCAAGTCATTTTCTTCCAGCAACAAAACATAAAACAATCAGCATAAAACAGTCCGTTTTCTTTACTCTCCTTTTCCCCAACAGCTTTTAGTTTTAGCTTTCAAATCAGCCAAAAATATCACAGTGTTTATGCAGGAATTTGTGATTTAAAAAATAAATAAATCATCTTTTGGCATTGTTTTTCTCTATATATAACGCAAAGTCTTCTTCATAGGCCATGGGTCACTGACGGAAAAGGATGGCGAGACTTACGAAGGAAGCTTTCATAACAACAAAAAACACGGAGGAGGAAAAATGACGTTCCCGTGAGTTTCTCTTGATGATTTCCTTGGGCCTTTAGTTGGATTCAGCCTAGCAGACTTTTTCAGGAAGGAGCAATAACCAAGATCCGTAATGAGTCACAGAGCCCTGGAAGAGCCAAAGCAGAAGTCCATGCACCAAGTCACCTAAAATTATTCTCTTTCTTTTTAGAAATGGAGATAAATTTGTAGGGGACTGGATCCTGGATCAAAGGCAAGGCCACGGAGTACTTCAATGCCCGGATGGGACCGTGTTTGAGGTATAAGAACGTCTCTCTTGGTTTTCCTTTAAGTCTCCTAGCTATTTAGACCCTCTTCCCAGTGGCTCCATTGACACAGCATAAACTCCCAGGCACAACTGAATATAGCTACAGTATTTGCGATCCTGCGATGTGCTAAAAAGCTGGAACATTGAGTCCATTCACCACGATTCAGCTTGATAGGGACTAGCCTGATTCATGAAAGCAACAATGGCTTAATCTGCTTTGTGCTTACTTTTAAACTGAACTCCTTGTGGCCCCCTTTTCCTTCCAAAAAGCTTGAGGGAAAACTCACTTAAATCCCTTCAAAACCATCACACCATTTGTCTTTCTGAGCCATAAATGAACTGTCTATCTAAGTTTTTGCACGTAGGTTGTTTTGATTCCTAGAATTTGCTAGAAGGTTGTGTGTAGGTAATGATACATTTTTATCTATCGATCTTACTCTATCATCTATCTATCTATATTACCTATCTATCTATCTATCTATCTATCTATCTATCTATCTATCTATCTATCTCTATCTATCAATCTATCTTTCTGTCTATGTCTATCATCCATCCATCTCACTCTTATCTATATCCTATCTATCTGTCTGTCTGTCTATCCCATCCATCCATCTATCTCTATCATCCATCCATCCCATCCATCCATCTATCTCTATCATCCATCCATCCCATCCATCCATCTATCTAACCCATTCATTTATCTATCTATCTATCTATCTATCTATCTATCTATCTATCTATCTATCTATCTATCTCTCTATCATCCATCTATCTATCCATCCATCCATCCATCTATCCATCCCAGAGTTCCATTGGTTAAATGGGCAATTGGGCACATTTATTGATCAAACCATCAATGAATTCCCTTGGCTGATGCTGTAAAACTGATGCTTCAGCTGTAATCGAATCTATCTGGTATCTCAACGCCGAAATTCTGATACTTTTAACAATTGCGTTTACCTGGACTTGGAATATTATCTGGTTTGGGATACTAGTGGATTCCTGTTATGTAGGCAGCTCTCCTTATTGTAACCGAGGCTGTTTCAAGTGTTTATGCTTGAGTTGGGCCACTCCATGTTCTTGCCAGGTTTTGGACTACAACACCCCATCTTCCTGTGCCATTCATCCTGCTGTGTGGATCTGTTGTGAGCTGGAGACCAAAGTTTCCTGTTTAGTGCCGAGTGATCCAGAAATTGCCATTTATTTTGTGTGTGTGTGTGAGAGAGAGAGAGATTAAGATGCCTTTTCTTTGGCATCCCCTTGCAACACATGGCTTGTCCGGTCTCATTATTCGGAAAGTGCATAAATGGCAATCAGGCGTAATAATGCAGGAAATTAAAAAATAGGCTCCCACTGATGATCTGTCTGCTAAGATATCAGATGCTTTCAGACCAACGCTTCCAAGGCCGGCTGAGTAGCCATCGATCTAAGACGACAGAATTTCACAGCTTGTCGTAAACCTTTGCCAAAACGGAAGGGTTTACTCCAACTGATTCGCAGCCCTTCTCCAAATTGCCCCCCAAAAACCGGATTGACAAGGAAGCTGCTTTTCTCCCTGACTCCCTGAAAGACAGGCTGAATAAATATGACAAGACAATTGAGGCTTTCTTAGAGCAAGGCCTCCCAACTGCTGGTCCGTATACCGGCATCCGTCTGCGGAATGCCGGAAACTGGTCCATGCAACGAAGTGAAGCCCCATCCGCGGGCAACTGTTGTGATGTCAGGATGCTGGTGTTGGACTAGGTAGAATAGGAAAACCAGATTCTACTTTGTTTGTTTGTTTGTTGGATTTATATGCCGCCCTTCTCCCAAAGGACTCAGGGCGGCGTACAACATTTTAAAAAAAACACATATTACAAAAGTTAAAAAGGAAATTAGATAGAGTATCCAACAAACCCAATTAGTATGAACAATAACATTTTTAAAATTGGATTAAAATTAACAATTAAATCAAGCATTTATTTTATTTTGTTCAGGCCAGGCCGGCTTGCTGGAAAAGCCAACTTTTTAGGGTGCGTCAGATGGACCGGAGGTCGGGGATTATGCGAAGCTCCGGGGGCAGCTCATTCCAGAGGGAAGGCGCTCCCACAGAGAAGGCTCTCCCCTCGGGGGTCGCCAGCCGACTGTCTGGCCGACAGCACCCTGAGGAGGCCAACTCTGTGGAATTGCACTGGACGGTGGGAGGCTACTGGTGGCAGTAGGTGGTCTCGCAGGTACCCTGGGCCTAAGCCATGGAGTGCTTTAAAGGTCATAATTAATACCTTGAATCGTACCCGGAAAACAACCGGCAACCAGTGCATGCCGCCTAAAAGGGGTGTAACATGGGAGCACCTAGGTACCCCCATGACAACCCGTGCGGCCGCATTCTGGACCAGCTGAAGCCTCCGGGTGCTCTTCAAGGGCAGCCCCATGTAGAGAGCGTTGCAGTAGTCCAGGCGAGAAAGGACGAGGGCATGAGTGACTGTGCACAGAGCATCCCGATCCAGGAAGGGGCGCAACTGGCGTACCAGGCGAACCTGGTAAAAGGCCCCCCTGGTCACGGCCGTCAGGTGTTCTTCTAAACTAAGCCGCGTATCCAGGAGGACTCCCAGATTGCGAGCCTTCTCTGAGGGGGCTAAAATTTCTCACCCTATCGTCAAAGATGGGACAAGATGTATAAATCGGGATGACGGAAACCACAGCCACTCAGTCTTGGTTAACTCGAAGACTTTGACGCAGCTTTCCACCTTGCAGGGATGCTGCTATGGGGAAAAAGGGGAGTCCTATGGCAATGCAGGTTTTGCGTTCAATGTACCCAGCCAGCCACTGAGGCTCCCTATAAAAGCAAAATACTTAACTTTTTCTGTCCTCCAAAACGGAGCCTGTTTGGCTCGTAACAGTCTTCAGATCTTAATTCAGGAAATCAATACGTTGCGTCTGTCAGAAATCTAAGGAAAATGTTCTGGGTGAAACATTTCTTTGCCTTGCCAAGGAAAAAGTTTTCAAGGAAGTTGGGAGAAGTCAAAGAGCAACGCCCAATCTCACAAGCTTCACACTGTGGTTTTTGTTGTTGTCTGGCTTAATTCAATATCTGAATCAGTCAGTTGTGATATACTGTGTTTCCCCCAAAATAAGACAGGATCTTGTTTTCTTTTGACAACACCTCCCCCCCCCCCACCGAAATAAGTGCTTGGCCTTATTTTTGGGGAAGTCTTATTAACCTAGAGAAGGCCACTAAGAGAAGGGGCGCGGTAGCTAGGGTTTGCGGGTGCAGCCTCCGCGAGGCCGGTCTGCGTGGATGGCAGGTACATGTGGGTGCATGAGGCTTGCCCCCCCACAGGAAATGATGGGGACCAGGTGCGCATGCATTTAAATATTTTCAGGGAGGGCTTATTTTAGCGCATGCGCTCAAAAGCCCGATTGGGCTTATTATCCGGGGAGGTCTTATTTTCGAGGAAGCAGGGTGTAAGCCGTGATTTAACATTCAGCGTGTTGTCTGAAAGGGTTAGAGGAAGTTTCCACACTAAAGGGCAAATCAAACCCTTGACCTCAGTTGTGGCAATGTGAAAATATTACACTGCTCCTGCCTCTGCGCCTGATTAGGCACTGAAGCTGAAGTCATATTTCGTTAAAACTTACTTTTTCTAGCGTTCCGGGCTTCTTCCTGAGCTCCTCGCGCTTCTTGTAAATTCTCAGACCAAACACCGCCAGTAATTATAGATCTGCCCTTGCGAGATCAATCTACTGACATTTCTTAAGAGGCTGCAACATTTTCCAGTTGTCGCTCTTCCCGCCATAAGCTGTTAGCTACGCATGGGAATGAATCCGGTTTCGACTCTTGTTTTCTACTTACCCTTATGAATCCTGGACGTCCCTGCCTTTGGCTTTTATCTTTTTAATTTTAAGGTAACATCATCAAACGCTGCAGATGATTGTTGGATCTTTTTCACAGCCACCCTCGGTGTAAGTAAGCTAAGCTTGGCTCTGTTTATAGCTACGGCTGTTTCTTTTTTCCAGTGAGCGACTGAAAGTTTCAGTGCCATCGTTCTGGATTTTGGCAGTTTAGGAATAATAAGTAAATAAGAAGAGGCTGAGGTTAGGCGTCAGGAGGAATTTCCTGATTGTATAGGACAGGGGTCAGCAACCTGTGTGGCTCCGGAGCCGCATGTGGCTCTTTCGTCCCTCTGCTGCGGCTCCCTGTTGCCGGTGGGCTCCACAATGGATAGGGCTTTCGGTTAGGGCAGGTAGAGGAAAAAGGGCGCCGTGCTAAGAGGAGACTCTATGGTGGAGGAACCGGACTTCCGGTCAGGAGAGGAAAAAGGACGCCGCGCTAGGAGGAGACTCTATGGTGGGGGAACCGGACTTCCGGTCAGGAGAGGAAAAAGGACGCCGTGCTAGGAGGAGACTCTATGGTGGGGGAACCGGACTTCCGGTCAGGAGAGGAAAAAGGACGCCGCGCTAGGAGGAGACTCTAAGGTGGGGGAACCGGACTTCTGGTCAGGAGAGGAAAAAGGACACTGCGCTAGGAGGAGACTCTATGGTGGGGGAACCGGACTTCCGGTCAGGAGAGGAAAAAGGACACTGCGCTAGGAGGAGACTCTATGGTGGGGGAACCGGACTTCCGGTCAGGAGAGGAAAAAGGACGCCGTGCTAGGAGGAGACTCTATGGTGGGGGAACCGGACTTCCGGTCAGGAGAGGAAAAAGGACGCCGCGCTAGGAGGAGACTCTAAGGTGGGGGAACCGGACTTCTGGTCAGGAGAGGAAAAAGGACACTGCGCTAGGAGGAGACTCTATGGTGGGGGAACCGGACTTCCGGTCAGGAGAGGAAAAAGGACACTGCGCTAGGAGGAGACTCTATGGTGGGGGAACCGGACTTCCAGTCAGGAGAGGAAAAAGGACACTGCGCTAGGAGGAGACTCTATGGTGGGGGAACCGGACTTCCGGTCAGGAGAGGAAAAAGGACACTGCGCTAGGAGGAGACTATGGTGGGGGAACCGGACTTCCGGTCGGCTCCAGAATTGAACGGGGGCGTTTCCAGTTAGGACCTTTATGGCTCTTTGAGTGTTTAAGGTTGCCGACCCCTGGTATAGAGACTGTTAGTCAGTGGAACGGGCTGCCACAAGACATAGGGAGGCCTCCTTTGCTACAGATCCGTAGGGAGCGATGTCCTGATTGATTTTAGACTACGCAGGGGGAGAGTCAAGATGACCTCTAGCTTCTCTTCCTGCTTTATTTAACTTATTAGATTTTTAATTCCACCATTATTACCGTATAAGTAACTCAAGTGTGCCGAATATTCCTCCTTTCTCCCCATTTTCCCCACAACAACAATTCTGCGAGGCGAGTTGGGCTGAGAGGAAATGAGTGGCCCAATGTCACCCGGCAAGCTTTTCATGCCTCAGGCGGAACTAGAACTCACTGTCACCTAGTTTTTAGCCCAGCACCTTAACCATTAACTAGACCTACCCTTCTGTGCACTTCTAACTCAGTGTGTTTTTTCAAATTTGGAAGCTTTAAAAGATGTGTGGACTTCAGTTTCCAGAATCTCCCAGTCATCATGTTGAGAAACCCTGCTCCAAATCTTTTTTATTTATTTATTTATTTTCTGTTCCTAGCCTTTTAAATATAACGTCGTGTGGATGGGATTTTTTTTTTGTGTGTGTGTGAAAGCGTCACTTATGTTTCTATTTTTTAAAAAAAAAACCACTTTTCTACATTCTTGTTTTCACGGCAGCCTTAATATTGACAGATGTTTCCACCCCCTGTTGGCCTTGTACTACTGACGTACCATATTTTGTACCCAAACAAGGATCGTAATCCTTATAATCTAGTGAGGATGAGTTTTTTTGCCAACTTGAATTCTTGGAAAGACATAATAAAAATAATTTAAAGAATAATAAACAAAGAAAGGGATAACGATTCCCTTGAACGCAGTTTTGTGTTTGCGTGTAGTACAGTCCTGGCGACATCTTATTTACTGAAATACTGAGTTGGCAGCGAATAAATTTAATTCATAAATAATGTTGAAGCATTGCTAAATGGCAATGGGGCAACCCGGTTTTAAACTATCCCCTAGCGTTGCTGTCTTGTTTTCTACCACTTGGTGTCTCCCTTACAATTTGTTTAAAAGTTTTTGAATAGAGCCTTCCCCCCCCCCCCCCCCCACACACACACACACACAAAATGCCATATCTAAATTCCTGGGATCTTTCTGCATTTGAAACTGAGACTGGAGGCAGGTAAGGCCAGGGGAAAAGAAAAGAAAAGAAGAATTATCTTCTTTTCAGAGAGCTATCTTAAATTACTACATAGCTTCCTACAATTCGAAACCAAAATGAATGGCTAGTGGAGGAAAGTTACATCAAAGAAAGAGAGAACTCTGGGCAATGAATTTTGTTTTTCCTCTAAAGAGCTCGGGAAGGCAGGGCAAATCTTTTCCTTTGGCATCTATTTACCGCTCATAACAATTCCGTGACATAAGTTTTGGCCAATTCCAGGAGCAGAAGAGAGACTGGCTAAGAAAAACCTTTTCAACTTTGCTCTCTCTCTCTCTCTCACTGCCTTTGGGCATCATCTTAGGGTGAACACGAGGGGGGGGGAAATAGCCAAGTTCACTTCCAAAAGTCTATCTACCCCCCCTCCTCCCAAAGGCCACCAAGGTCGTATGGCTTTTAAAACTGTGAATTCCCACGAGTTCTTCCTGATCTGTATCCGTAGTACTGCACGTCACTGCAAGCGAGCGCAAGGTAGTAGATAGGCTGCTAACCCCTCTGAGGTATATGGTCCTCCATTTTCGGAAAATGGAAGAGAGGTTTTTGGCAGGTGGACTGACCGGGTACAATTTCGAGGCCAAGATCTAGCCCTCTTTTGGCTGAACGAGCTGGAGAGGCCCAGTCTGCCAGAAGACTCTCTTCCCATAAACCACCGCCTAAAGTGACCTAGTGCCCCATCCTCCACATCCAGTAGATAAAGGGGGAGCATTGATGCTGGTAGGATAATAGCTGTCGACCCTGAAGATGACATAGCAGACTTTTAAAGAAAAATGGATGCCTTGGACTTTTATTCTGGGGACGTATTACTTGGAAACTTGACAATAGCAGCATAAAACCCAACGATCCGTTAGAGAAAGAACACTCAATTTAAAAACCACTGGAGAACTTCCCAAACTGTTATTTTATCCCATTGATGAGTTCTGTCACATCGGAATGTATGTAAGCTAACTCTGCCAGCAGGAATACTTGGAGGATTGCTCACGGGGAGGGGCAGGAGAGAGAGAGAAAGGTCTTACCCCAGTCTGTTCCTTGAATTCAAAGTCCATAGGAGGGCAAGCAAGCGGGGGACCCCAGCAAGACTGTCCCAAAGATGCAGTATTTCTCAACATTGGCAACTCTTAAGACGTGTGGACTTTAGCTCCCAGAATTCTCCAGCCAGTGGTGAAAACAGGCAGTGTAAACTCTGAGTACATCAGGTGAGGGGAACCCGTCACTTCGCCAGATAAAATTTCTCAGTTCCTTCCAATCCTCATTACAGGAACTTAGTTTCCAGTCTCCTGCTTATATATAGGGGGTATGCATGTATGTATGTATGTATGTATGTATGTATGTATGTATGTGCCAAATACCACTCACTCATCACAAAATCTCCAGAACCGTAAAGCCTACAAACTTGAAATTTGGCATGCATGTTCCTCTTGGCTTCTAGGTGCTCACTAAGAAAGGATTTTTCAAAATGACCATTGGATCATTAATATTTCTTATACAGTAATTAATACACTGATGCTAAGGAGTTCTACTCCCCCTCCCCACCTGAAAAGAACTCTGTTTCAACTGCCAGTTGCCTCACATTCCATTACCTCAGTTCAAATTGGCAGGAGTTCCACTCCTTCCCTCAGGAGCGGTTTGGGGCTCCTTACAGTACCTCACCAAAATGTCTACGCCTTCCACCTATGGAACTGCTTCCGGACTCAAGGTGGCGTGAGTGATATTCCCTTATGTGTTTCAATCACCGACCACCACTGAGCCAACAGATTGAACCGGAGTGAACCAGATTTCTCCTGCATTGCCCGATCAACTAGTTTTGTCATGAAGCACCAGTATCCAACTAGTATTAATATAAGGCAGTTAGTTTCCAGTCTCCTGCTTATGTATAGGACATATATACATAAGATAGTTAGCGTGTGTGTTTTTAATATATAAATATATACTGCGTATACACAGAGAGAGAGAGAGAGAGAGAGAGAAATGCCTATAAGTAGACAAAATTTTCAAGGACAACCTTCTATATCTGAAGAGAAAAGTTTTTGATTTGTATGCGCTCTAACTTATGCCGGCGAAACATGGACACTAACCTCACAATCCATACAAAAACTACGAGTGCCACAAAGAGCTCTGGAAAGATTTATCTTCAGCATCACAAGGCCAGATAGAAAGACCTGTGTGTCGATTAGACAAACAAGCGAAAGTATATGATGCCATCCAAAGAGTAAAAGGATTGAAAGGGAACTGGGCCGGTCACATGAGAAGAGCCAAGGGTAGGTGGAGCCAGCGGTGTCACAGAATGGATCCCACCTGATCAAAAGCACGTAAATAAAGCAAGATGGAGTATTTGGCCATATTCACGCGGGGGAATTCCCTGGAGGAAGCAATTTAGGTTGGGAAGAGTTACCGGCGAAAGGATACCAATCCGTCAAAGAAGACGGTGGCGGGACAGAATATTGAGCGAGTCAAAGAAATGAGAAGACAGAAGACTCAAAGGATCAGAAGATGTAGAGACACCCATCACCCATAGAATCACCAAGAGTTGGACCCAACTGAATGGATCATATCCACATCATCATCATTTATGGAATCCATCTGGAGACGATGAATTGGACGAATTGATTGGAGGCAGAATTTCCCAACAATTTTGAGAAATGTTGTTTCAACTGCCGTTGGCTTTCCTTACCGCCATGCCTCACTCTTGGCTGTAGCTTTCCCAGATCCTTTTTTTTTGCAACTAGCAAAATAACCTCACACCTCCATCACACCAGCTGTTCGGTTCTGCAGATACAGGCCCGTCTCTTCCAGCGCTCCCCGTCGTCAACATCAAGCGCCGTTGCTTCGATTACTATTAGCACATTTTTCCAGATGTGTTTGAAGTGGCGGAGGAGTGTTGCTCCGTTAGAAACCTCGCCCTTGTTTGCATTTATTTACGTTTTTGAGAGATGAGCCATTTCCAGCTCTCTTAGTCATGCCCCTTGATGTCTTCTTCTACCGTCTGGAAGTGTGATCTACAGCTCGGAAAGGCGGCCAAGCGCACTAGCTGTTTGGGATAGCGGAGGGAGGGAAATTCTTCTCTTTTGGAAATCAGCGTTCGTGTCACTGGAGAGACTTGAGGAACGGGGCGAGTCGGGGTTTCGTGCACGTCCAGATTGTTGGTTTCGCTTCTTTGTAGCCTTCGCAGCTTGGAATCCGCTCTAGAGGACAGGCCTCCTGTGGGATGTTTATTTAAAAATATATCTGGCATCTTTCTGATCCACTTGGCTGGGCGGAGGTGGGGAAGATGGGAGTACATCGGTTTGAACCTAACCCAGCATTTTGGCAGGTAGAGAGTGTACTTGGTTCAGTCTAAAGCACATTTTTCAACCTGGGCAAGGTTAAGAGGTGTGGACGTCAACTCCCAGAATCCCCCAGCCAGCATGCTGGTCTAAAGCATCTCTTGTTCAAAGCACTTGGGGCAGATAGCAGAGATCTTTCCCTGCCGAAGACCGAGATAAAAATGGAATCTAGCGTTCTATACTTTCTTCTTTTTCTCTTCCAAGAGTCATGCTCGTAGCTTACCCCTCCCATTTGCCTTCCCAAAGACCCCGAGGTAGACTATGCTGGGCACGGAAGGACTGAACGAGTCCGAAGGCAGCCAGGTTGGGGAGCATAAAGTGGTATGGATCAATGACCCTGACTTATAATGCAGTTTGTTTGCCTTTAGCCTAGTTTAATGCATGACGTTAGCCCCTGGATTTTTCTCCACACTACCAGTTTTGTTTCCTTAAACCACAGTTTAATAATAACTGGTTTGTTTTATTTTTAAATTCTCCTTTTTCGGAAATGTAACTTTAATTACCGTACTTTTTGAAATATAAGACACACTTCCCCCCCCTCCCAAAAGAGGATGGAAAATGTCGATGCATCTTAAACACTGAATATAGACTTTTTTGGCCTCCTGAAACCCTGCCCTGTGCATCCATTTTCACCAAAAACAGACCCGTTTTTTGCAGAAACAGGGTGTGCAGAGGATTTGGGGGGCGTGCAGAGTGCTCCCAGGGGCTGGGGAGGGCAAAAACTGTATTTTCTTCCCATGTTTTCCTCTTCAAAGTCTTGGTGCGTCTTATACTCCGGTGCGTCTTATACTCCGAAAAATACGGTACTGGGGCTTGTTTAACAAAGCAGAATTAAGCCAGCCAGGCCTTTAGCATAGTACATAAACCAGCAATTTCTTACATTCCTGATTTTCCACTAGCAGAATTTAAACAGCGTTTTTCAAAGCTTTTCCAAATTCCATTTCTCTCAGCGGCTGTTTCCTTCCGCAGAACAAGTGTCGGGACATTCCTCCTCCATCCCCCCCCTCCCTCCTTATTTTCTGACAACATTTCTCTCCTTGCAGGTGGGGAAAAAGCCCATAAGGTGACCCACCTGTTTTGGTGTTGCTAACAGGTGTCTTAAGCAGCAGGTCTTCCTTTGGGAGGAGGATTTTTTTTTTTTAAAAAAAAAGACAAACGTGGCCTAGCCAAAACACACAAAGATGTACAAATACCACAAAAGAAGCCAGCAAATAGGAAAATGCCCCCAAGCATTTGCTAACAGAGAATTGCCCGCCGAAGCCAGCGATGAGGACAATACTCTCAGGCAGGGGGACAGAGAGGTTGACAAAACCCACTAATTTTAGGAACAGGGCACCTGCTTCTGAATTATGTCCCCGCTGTCTCCAAGCCTCTTGAGGTCTCGGGGAAGAACTGACAAGTTGAAAAGCGAGGATGGAAATTACAGGCTTGCCGCTTCCACGCACCCGGAAAGCAGCCGGAGAGAGGGCAGACTTTCAGGCCTGCCCGTTTCACCTCAAACCCCCCCCCCCCGCCCGCTTGTCAGCAGAGTCTTTTTTTGGGGGGGCAAAAGCGAAGATGTGTGACGGGGTCGCAGCCAGTTAATGGCGCCTTGTTTGTGCGCAGGATCAATCCCGAGCGAGCTTATGGAAATGATACGCCCTCGGAGGCTTCCGACGAATGACCCGAAAATGAATGGCAATAAGAGGTATAATGGCTGCTAAGGCTAAGGAACAGAAACGCCATCAATTAACGGGAAAATTGCTCCCTCAAAAGATCAATGCATGTTTCTTGCCTTTTCATTTCACACCTTTTTCTTATTTATAAGCAAGGGAGGCTCCCTAGCTGCTATGCACAGTGCACAGTGCACAGTTCTGAAAGATAGCAGTGTGTGTGTGTGTGTGTGTGTGTGTGTGTGTGTGTGTCTCTCTATCTAATCTCTATCTAATCTCTACCTATTTAATCTTTATCTATCTATCTATCTATCTATCTATCTATCTATCTATCTATCTAATCTTTATCTATCTATTATCTATCTATCTATCTATCTCTATCTATCTATCTATCTATCTATCTATCTATCTATCTATCTATCTATCTATCTAATCTTTATCTATCTAATATCTAACTCTAATCTATCTACCTATCTAATCTTTGTCGGTCTATCTATCTATCTAATATCTTTCTATCTAATCTTTGTCTATCTATCTATTTATTAACTATCTAATCTATCTATCTAATACCTATCTAATCTTTCTCTCTATCTATCTATCTATCTCTCTATCTAATCTTTGTCTATCTATCTATTATCTAACTATCTAATCTATCTACCTATCTAATCTTTGTCTGTCTATCTATCTATCTATCTATCTATCTATCTATCTATCTAATATCTTTCTATCTAATCTTTGTCTATCTATCTATTTATTAACTATCTATCTAATCTATCTATCTAATACCTATCTAATCTTTGTCTCTATCTATCTATCTATCTATCTATCTATCTATCTATCTATCTATCTATCTATCTAATCTTTGTCTATCTATATTATCTAACTATCTAATCTATCTACCTATCTAATCTTTGTCTGTCTGTCTATCTATCTAATATCTTTCTTTCTATCTTTCTATCTATCTAATCTTTATCTATCTATTATCTAACTATATATCTAATCTATCTATCTATGTAATCTTTGTCTATCTAGATATATATTATCTATCTAATCTATCTATCTATCTAATCTCTATCTTTCTGTGCCTGTGTGTATTAGATATTTCACACGCATTTTACCCATCAGAACGGGGGGGGGGGGGGGGGGAGGAATCAGTATAATTGCCCCAAATACAATACCGTACAGCTGCCTTTCAATAAGGCAGCGTAATAGTTTCCCATTCATGGCTCTTAATGCAGTTAGTTGTAAATATGTATTTATATCTCCATTTAAGGATTCGAAAGCAGAACTAACCAAGGCAGCTGGCCATCTTTTTTTTAAAAAAAAATTAAAAAAAAGATTACATATATTTGAAACAAAGGAAAATGGCTGCTTTAAGAAAAATGGAAAAGAAAGCTGGAGGCATTTGTCTCTGCCCAATTGGGTAAGATTTAGGCAGGTGAAGGCATCCCATGTCCTAATGCATCCAATAGATTAGGTTCCAATAGATCCCAGTACATCCAAGCCAGGTCATAAACATTTACCTGCATTGGAAAGCAGATCTTCCCTTTTGCAGCACCAGCCCTCTACAGATAGGATTCCTCCTCTCTCATTGGCTCCCACCCTAATGATGTCCCCAAAGTCTGAGAAACTCAGTCTGTTCTTCCGGGCCTTGGGGTAGCCTGGTTTTAAACTCCCATGGATGTTTTTATCTTATTTTATTTTTACTTGAAGTGTATGATCTTTTTCCCTTGTGGGTTTGGCGCATTCCGTTTTTCTGTTTTAGAATGTCCTCCTTTCCAAAGCCAGCTAGAGTGGTACAGAGCTGAGCAGCTTCTAAATCATCATTTAATGACCCCATAATCCCTTGCGGGGCAGAGTGTGGGCAACTGAATGGAGCTAGCAGCGCGTTGAATGGCCAGATGCCCTACCTGTCGCCAATGCGGAGTCTTTTTTTCAGCAGATATATTCTCATTGTGCCCAGAGAGGGAAATATCTGCCTCTACCTAGCTGTTCATTTTGGTTCATCTTGTGTCAATAAAGGCACCGAGAGACCGAAGCGATAGAGGGGATCCCTGTGATTTAACTGGTTCCAGATGTTGGCAGCATTCCCGTCCTAAGAGCAGGAGAAGGACGGGGGCCTGGTTGGTTGGGCCCAAGCTGCATTGGTTAGGTAGTCAGAGTGCGGAGAAGGGCAACAGAGATGATGAAGTGCATGGAAAGCGGTATGTCTACCTCCCTAGTGAAGAGATGGATTAAGGATGACTTGATAGCTGTCTTCCAATACTTGAGCAGCTGTCGCATAGATGAGGGGTTCGACTTATTCTCCAAAACCCCTGAGGGTAGGACGAGAAGCAACAGATGGAAACTAATCAAGGAGAGAAGCAACCTAGAACTGAGGAGAAATTTCCTGACAGTGAGAACAATTAATCAGTGGAACAGAAATTGCCTCCAGAGCAATTGTGAATGCCCCAAGGTTGTGAAGATTTTAAGAAGATGTTGGATATCCATTTGTTCAGGATGGTATAAGGATTCCTGCCTTGGGCAACGGGTTTGACTAGAAGACCTTCAAGGTCCCTTCCAGCCCTGTGACTCTATGTTCTGGTTGAGTCTACATAATTCCCATTCCCAAGTGGGATTCTGTCCCAGGTTCAGATCCCGAGATCTTTTGACATCACCTCTGGTTTTGTGCTCTTCGATTAGATGTGTGTGTGTGTGTGTGTGTGTGTGTTGGGGGGGGAAGGGGGGCTAGAAACATGCTTTGGAGGCCAGCCCCAAGCGGATAGCAGCGTGCCTAGAGCCTTTGCTTGACCTTTAATTGGTGTTGGGAAAGACCAGATGGAAACCAACAATTGATTGACTTTAATTGGAAATCCGCAGCGGGAGATTGGCCAGCTAAACAAAAAGGTTGCAGCGGCTGCTGCTTCGCTGATTCTTTTTTTTTTTCCCCACTCCTCTTTTTCTTTCTGTCCGGAGAGAGTGAGGGGCTTAAACCACAAACCCCACCTTGCCCCAAGGGGGTCTTTTGTGCGCTGCGTGGTTATTTAGTACGTTCAGCGCCCTTCTCCCCACCCTCCCCACGCACACGCTTGGAGGAATTTCAGCCTTCCAGACGTCTCCCTGTGTTGCATTGCTAAGCAACTTTTGGAAACATTTACAACCTCCCCCCCCCCCCCCGCCCTCTACCCACCCATCCTTCTCGCCACCTGGAAAAAGAAGACGACGGGGTGGATTTAACGGAGAAGGAAGCCACGTTGTACGTCGGGGGAGCAGCCCGTGATTCAACTAATATATAAACGTGTGAAGACGTTGCAAAGTCAAACTGGTTGTTTTTTTTTTCTTCTTCAAAGAACGATGAAAGGCTTATGACGAAAAGAACACCGGCGATGCACCACTTGGCTCTTTTGCCCACCGGCGGTCTGTCGCCGATGGGCGCGCATCCTCCAGTCTCAAATGGCCGGCTCGTGAGGACGCAGCTGCCTTCCTTTTCAGTGGGCTAAGGACCAAACTGCAAGGAGGGTCTCATCTCAGGACGGATTGGGACACAAGCCTCCAGAACCTCTTCCCCAACCCCCACCCCTCCGTCATTCCAGGATTGCCTCTTCCTAAAGGAGGCCTTGGACTACACGTCCCCTCGTCCCCAGCCAGAAATCCCGCCCCATAAGCCATCCATGTTTGCGAGACTGTCTGGACGGAATGGGAGATTGTCTGGCTTGCATTGCTGATGTAAAAAACCCATTTCTAGGTGGGAGGCAGAGGTGAGCTACTACCGTTTCGGTGGAAATGGCGACTGGGTCTCCAAAACAGTGAGGACAGCGTGCTCGCCACGCTCCCAGACCTCTTCCCCCCAACATCTTTTTTTTTTTTTTTTTTGACCTTTGCACGGAGCAAAATCGCCTGCATACCGAACCGGTGGTAATGCCTGGCGGGAGGGATGTAGCTTAATTCCTCGACCCGGGTTTCCGCAGACAGCCATTCGGCCTGATTCTTGAACTAACCCCCATCCTGGGGTCCTCCAGCATATCGATTCTTAAACTAGCATGCGAAGGAGGATGCTTGACCAAGATGAGTAAAGTTTGAAAGTCTCCGGTACTTTGGCATTTTTTTTTTAAAATTCACGGCCCTCCCACGGGGGGGAAACGAAGGGACTGGCCAAAGATGAGCTACTTTATATCAGGATTGCTTAACCATTTTTGCCCCCTTCTGACCTTTGTTTTCCTCCTGGGGCCGGGTCTCATTGCAAGATGTAGGGCTGAAACAGCGGCGTTTGCGGTGCAGAGACACAATAGTATTTTACAGCATAATATAACTTATTTATGAAACTAAGGGAGCCAAAATGGACTGCGGGGGGGGGGGGTGAGGGCAAGCCCCCAAGATGCAATGCAATTCGCCATCCCGGTTCTAGGACCTTCAGAGAAGGGGAGACCCACAGCTTACTCTTCACAGCAGGCTTGTGAGTGATTTCTTTGGAAGGCTGACGGAAGAGCGATGGGGCTTGGGGGGGAGAGTGCGGAAGGAGCCCACTTGCTGAATCTTCTGCCCCCCCCCGCCCCCCCCACCCCCAGTGTCTGCTTTTCAATGGCTTGGGCAGCTGCTCCCCCTCCTCTCCCCGCGGCATTTCCTCCCTGCCTCCCCCTCCCACTATTTTGGGAGACAACTTGTTGTGAGCGTCAAGGAGAGAGCGCGGGTGGCAGAATGTTTTTTTTTTTTTTTTTTGAGTCTTTTGGATCCATCTGGGATTTGCTGGCAGCTCGGATAAATTTAGAGTCGTAGTAGCACTTCGTTCCACACGAGAGCCACCCTTCCGTCAGTCGTTCAGCGCCTGCATCCCGGCTGTCACTCTCTCCTGCCCACCCACCCATGCGCCAGCACCGCCCCGCCGGTCTTGAAGTTGCCACATGCCGTTGCCGGAGAGCCTTTGCCTTGCCGCCCCTCTTCTGACTAGTAAAGCGACTCGCCCACGGGAGGCGAAGAGGGAATCGTCTCCCACGCTCAGATTTTTCTAGCTAGCCGTTCCCGACTCTAGGGGGCGGTGCTCCTCTCCGTTTCAAAGCCGAAGAGCCAGCGCTGCCCGAAGACTCCGTGGTCATGTGGCCGGCATGACCCAACTCCCGAAGCCGCATGGAACGCTGTTCCCTTCCCACCAAAATAAGTGGTCCCTATTTTCCTACTTTCATTTTTTACATGCTTTCGAACGGCTAGGTTGGCAGAAGCTGGGACAAGTCACGGGAGCTCACTCCGTTACGCAGCACTAGGGATTCGAACCGCCGAACTGCCGACCTTTTCTGATCAACAAGCTCAGCGTCTTTAGCCACTGAGCCACTTCTCTGGGCTTTTGCAATTTGCAACCCAGTCTTAAGTGGCCTGAAGTTCTCAAGAGTCATAACCTCCGAGGACAAGCTCTGGCCCTCTGCGAGAGCCACCCTAAATTGCAGGGTCAAACCAGGGGAGTCCTTTTCCCTGGCCCTACCTGCCCCTAAAGCAGCCTGTCCCTCAATGCTGCCCCTTCCCTTTTGGAGCCCAGAAAGCAGCTTCTCCCCCAAGAATAGAGGAACATTGTTCCTCTTCGCTGCCCCTGTCCCATCGACCTCATCATCCTGGGTGTTTCTTTGGGTGGTCTTTCCCCACATGCCCCTCCCCCACTTCCTCACCTGCTTTTCCCAGTTGAAGATTTTCACCCACCCAAACCTCCCCCTCTCCAGGCTTTTCCATAGCCACCCACTTGCACATGTTTGGCTTACCATATTTTTTGGAGTATAAGACGCACCTTCCCCCCCCCCCCCCGCCAAAAAAGAGGGCGAAAATCTGGGTGCGTTTTATACACTGAATACAGCATTTTTGGCCTCCCAAAAGCATCCCGTTTTTCACAAAAGCGGACGTGCGTAGGCTTTGGGAGGCTTGTAGAGTGCTCCTGGGGCTGGAGTGGGGGGGCAAAAACGAGCAAAAAACTGGCCGTTTTTTCCTCGTTTTTGCCCAGCCCCCAGGAGCACTTTGCAGGCCTCTCAAACACTCTTTGTGCCCCGTTTTTCACCAAAAACGAGGCGCGCAGAGGGTTTGGGAGGCCTGCAGAGTGCTGAACCTTCTTTTTTTTTTAAATTACCTCTTCAAAATCTCGGTGCGTCTTATACTCCGGTGCGTCTTAAAGTGCGAAAAATACAGTAATTATATTTTCTTCTTCCTCTAGAGTTACCAGCCAAGTTTGAAACCCGATGCTCGCTTTCTTTCTTTTGTCCTGTTTTCATTCATTCCTTCCTCCTCTTCTCCCCTCCCCCCCACCCTCCCCTTTTATCTGTTCGAAGGGACAATGGAGAAACGATATGTTCAATGGGCAAGGCAGCATGATCCATTGTTCGGGCGTCATCTATGATGGCCTCTGGCATAACGGCTCTCCTCTCGGTACGTGCTTGGGATTCAGTTACAGTTCGGTTCATCATGAGACACACACACACACGGAATAATGCCCTGCCTTTCCCCTTGATTTGCTTTGACTAGTGCCGGCCTCAATTCTGCTCTCCGAACTTGTCAGGCCAAAGAGTTGAAGAACAGCAGCGAATCCGCGGTGGGGCTGGGGAGAATTCTCTAGGCCGGGGAGAGGAAGTTGTTTGCAGCATACTGGGGTGGGGCGTGGGGAGTCCCCCTTTCACAGATGTTCCCCCTTCCTGCCATGGGAAAAGGAAAGGAAAGTTTAGGAAAATTGCCAGGAGTTTGTGGTGGTCTCAGCTGGGGAGCCCTTTGGTGGGCAGTAATGTAGGGTAGGTGGGTAGGTAGATACATAGAGAGGGATGGATGGACGGACGGACGGACAGATGGCTATAGATGATGATAGATAGATAGATAGATAGATAGATAGATGATAGATAGATAGATAGATAGATAGATAGATGGATGATGATAGATGATGATAGATAGATAGATAGATGATAGATAGATAGATAGATAGATAGATAGATAGATAGATAGATAGATAGATAGATGATAGATAGATAGATAGATAGATAGATAGATAGATAGATAGATAGATAGATAGATAGATAGATAGATAGATAGGAAAAGGTGGATGGGTGGATATGGATAAATAGAGTGGGTAAGCAGAAAAGATGGATGGATGGACAGATGGACAGATATATAAGCATAGACTAGATAGGGATGGATGGATGGATGGGCAGAGGTATATATCCATAGATAGGGATGGACGGACAGATGGACAGAGATATATTTTTGCATAGATAGGGAAAGATGGATGGGTGGATATGGATAAATAGAGTGAGTAAGCAGAGAAGGTGGATGGATGGATGGACAGAGATATATATGCATAGATAGGGAAAGATGGATGGTAGGATATGGACAAATAGAGTGGGTAAGCAGAGAAGATGGATGAATGGATGGAAGGAAGGAAGGAAGGAAGGAAGGAAGGAAGGAAGGAAGGAAGGAAGGAAGGAAGGAAGACTGACAGATTTGCCCAACGGGCTGCCATCACGCTGTGCCAAAGTTCAACCACCACCACCCTTATTTTATTTCACGCATGTTTCTTTATAACTGAAAGGTTCCTAAGAACGGCTTGATAAACAATTAATACAAATGAATTAGGTCGGATGCTCCCTGTGGATTTTGGGGCCTCACACAGAGGGACGAGGTAATAAAGGAAATGGGATGTAAGAAAAGAAAATGCAGGCTCTAGTTTTTAATGCTGTGTTTCTCAGCCATGGCTACTTTAAGATGCTGGCTGGGGAATTCTGGGAGTTGGAAGTCCAGAGATTTTTAAAGGGACCAAGGTTGAGAAACGTCATCAGAATGTCGCAACCAAAGAATCCAGTGTGGGTTTTGAGGGGAGGCCCAGTTGGTCAATTAACCGTCACACGCGCATCCAGTGATGGCGGTGATTCTTACAATACCGCTGACTTCAGCCCATCTAAAACCAGCAGCGAACAGCAATGGGGGGGGGGGGGGCGGAAACCTCCTTATTATCTCCGAGGATGCAGAACTGATGACTTAGCAGCTGCTTCTGAGCTGTAAGACCATCCTAGCTAGTGCTGAAGAATGATGGCAGTCGCGGGTCACAACACCTGCAGGGCCAATGCTTCGTCTTCCTGCCCTGGAAGGAGGACGGAATAGGAAAGAAAGGCCTTGTGAAGTAAAGCCTTCTACTACCAGAAGGAATCGGCACGTCAAAGATATTGGCGGGAAGTCAGCTTCAGAAGGATACGAACTTGAGACCTAAAGGTTCCCTTGTTGGGTTATCATAAAGGCATAGGACGAGATCTTCACTTAGTGTCCTGACTGAGGCTTCCCAGGAGCATGAAGCAAACTCCTTGTTGTCCCAACAAAAAACCCTTTTATTCATTGACTGTGAATTCTGCTCCTTCACATCCAGCAAAGTCGTTCGAGGGAGGATTTACAGTCACAGACCTTATCTGGTTTGGAGAGCTGCCAGGCCGATCTCTGCAGAACTTGGCCAGGAGTTTTGGAGAGTCAGGAACCAATTAAGCGAAATAATTGTCTCCTGCAAGCTCCACTCCCCCTTTGCTCCGTTCCTCTTTTATTTCCTCTGGGAGGGGCCATTCATCGTCCACCTGTGCTTTTACTCTCCAGTCGACCCTTGTTTCTTAGCTGTTCCCTTCGTCTGGCAACTCTGCACATGCGCACACTGGGAACAGGCTCCAGCTGTTCTTCTGCCTCACTGATGTCTGACTCTGAAGGCAGCTGATAACTGTCATACGGCCCTGGCCTCCTCTCTGCCTCCGACACAGAGCCCTCGTCCGAGCCTCCCCCAGACTCCAGGACTGGCCCAGGTTCTTCCCCAACCTCCTCACTCTCCGAATCTACTACCAGCTCCACTGGTGGGCCACAACACGTAGTGTAACAGGGAAACCTACTAAGGTTTGCCAAGGTACTTTTGGTCTAAAAAAAAAAAGATTTCCACATCTGGTGGAAGCTGCTATGAAACTAATTTCATTTCCTTCCCTAAACTTAGAAAATCGAAACTTTTTTTGAAGTAGAGCAGAATAGACAACGCTGCATACCTTTGCTACAAAATATGCTCTATTAATTGCCCGTGTTTCGAGGCCCCCACTTGTGGGAAACATTTTGCCAATGTCCCGTCCCAGACCCCTACTTTTAGAAAAGAGAATGATGTTTAAGTGTTTAAAAGATAAAGCTTGTCTTTTGAAGAGGGGTAACCCTCAAGTTCTGTTGATCATTTTGCAGGGCAAGCAAAGACAATGGTGATTATAGGACCAGAGGTGATTGACCTGAGTCTAGGATCGGTTCTTACTTTTCACGTCCAGCTTCAGACCGATAATGGAGAAGTTTCTAAAAGTAAGAATCCTATTTTTTAAAGCTTTGCGGCACTCCGTAAAATAATTTCTATGGGTGATAAGAAAAAATAGCCCTTTTCATTTCTGTACTATTTCAGACAAATGGCTATCCAACATCTTCTTAAAAACTTCCAGTGTTGGGGCATTCACAAGCTCTGGAGGCAACTTCTGTTCCACTGATTAATTGTTCTCACTGTCAGGAAATTTCTCCTTAGTTCTAGGTTGCTTCTCTCCTTGATTAGTTTCCACCTGTAGCTTCTTGTCCTGCCTTCAGATGTTTTGGTAAATAGTTTGCCTTCTTTGGGGCAGCCCCTCAAATACTGGAAGACTGCTATCATATCTCCCCTAGTCCTTCTTCTCACTAGACTAAAGGTAAAAGTTCCCCTTGCACGTATGTGCTAGTCGTCCCTGACTCTAGGGGGCGGTGCACTGTCCGAAGACGTCTCCATGGTCATGTGGTCAGCATGACTCAATGCCGAAGGCGCACGGAACGCTGTTCCCTTCCCACCAAAGGTGTTCCCTATTTTTCTACTTGCCTTTTTATGTGCTTTTGAACGGCTAGGTTGGCAGAAGCTGGGACAAGTCACGGGAGCTCACTCCGTTACGTTGCGCTAGGGATTCGAACTGCCGAACTGCAGACCTTTCTGATCGACAAGCTCAGCGTCTTAGCCACTGAGCCACCTAGCCCTTTCACTAGACTAGACATACCCAATTTCTGCAACCGTTCTTCATCTGTCTTCATGAAAGTTGTAAAGTGTGCCCAAGTTGTCAAACCCATGAATAAAAAGTATTCTAACCCCCATCTCCAATCTGTGATCTCCGACATCCATTCCCGAGGCAAGAATGCAAAAGGGTAGCTTTGTGGGACATTGCAGCAGGAGTACTTTAATGTGGGATGCAGTGCCTAACATGCTGAGCTTCTTGGTCAAAAAGGTTGGCAGCTCGGCGATTCAAATCCCTAGCACGGCCTAATGAAGTGAGCTCCTGTTACTTGCCTCAGCTTCTGCCAACCTAGCAGTTCGAAAGCACATAAAAATGCAAATAGAAAAATAGGGACCACCTTTGGTGGGAAGGGAACAGCTTTCCGTGCGTCTTCGGGCGTTGAGTCATGCCGGCCACATGACCACGGAGACGTCTTCAGACAGCGCTGGCTCTTTGGCTTTGAAACGGAGATGAGCACTGCCCCCTAGAGTCGGGAATGCCTGGCACATATATGCGAGGGGAACCTTTTCCTTTGTCTTCCTTTAATGTGGTCTGCCATTTGAATTCAAACCTTTTTAGACCGATGGGCCGTTCAGTCCCAGGAGCATCCAGCTTTTTAGATACAAATTCCTCCTTTCCCATGTCTTGTTTCCTGCCCAAGTTTCATTCTTGACACAGGTAACAATTCCACAGCTTTCCACTTCCTAAAATCGGAGCAACTATGAGCTTGTGTACAAACTAGCAGATTAGACACTGGGCCAATTCAAATCCAAAATCATCCTAGATCATCTTCTTTTTAAACAGAAAACAAGGTTCTCATTTTTCTTGCGAGAGGCTCCAGAGAACCAATCCTGCTCCCACTCAGCACCTAAGCAACCCCTTTTCTTAAAGCCTCTTTGTTAGGATCCCCTGGTGGTTTATCCTCTGGGCTTCCTCATCATATTGCTAATTTCCTCTTAATCCCAGCTAACCACAGCCACACGTGTTCCTGAGTTTCCTTCTTAGCTCTTTGCTAATTATTGATTGCAATAAAAAACAGGAGAGGTGGGGTGGGGGAGAAAGAAAGAGCCTTTTTAAAGCTGCAAGGGGAAGCCTTGATTTTAGAAAAGTTTTCTGTCGATGGCAGAAGACTTGCGTGGACCTCCTAAGCCGTTTTGTTTCAAATGACCGCCGGAGAAGTCAAGGCCGCCTGTAGCAGGTGGCAGTAATTAAATGATTGTTAGCTGCCTACGTGGTTCCGGGTGACGCCTGTGTTTGTGGGCTTATCGTGGAATGTGCTGTTTGTGTTGCTGCTTCTCCTCTCTTCTCCCCGTTTCGAAATAAAAATCGGACCACGTTCTGATTTCGTCCCGTGGGGAAACAATCTTCTTCCATCTTTGGCTGCAGCGCTTGACATAGAAATATGGACATGCGACAAAGAAAATCTCTATAAAATGTTTTGTGGATGGCATTTGCCTCCACTTGAACCCAGAACCTCTGTTGCCCTTGAGACAGGCCACTCAATGAATTTTGCTGCATTTTGCGTCCTTTCTTGCCACAGCTGTTAAGTGAATCACGGCGGTTGTTGAGTGAATGGACTCTGCTTGCCGGAAGGTCGCAAAAGGGGACACTGTGACCGTCATAAATATGAACCACTTGCCCTGCATTTAAATATTGATCCCGTGACTACGGGGATGCTACAATGGTGGTAAGTTGTAAGGTTGAAAATGGCGCTAAGCCATTTTTTTTCCAGGGACGTCGTAACTTGGAACCGTCACTAAATGAGCTGTTGTAAGTTGAGGACTACCTGTACATACAAATATTCTAAAGGTGGACGTCTTTACACAGTCGTGGCTCTCGAAGAGACAGTTAACCTTCTACTCACACTTAGTCCTAAATAGGAGGCTCCAGAAATCTTTGCTTCTTTGTAGAACCTAACCTTGATCCAGGTGTGGAGCAGGAGATGAAATCATGGTTTCTCTTGCCTTGTTCTTTGATTTCCTAGACGAAAAGGGTCGATTGCTGAGGATTACGGCCAGAAAGATCACCTCTTCGGAAGGCTGCTCCCAGGAATCGTTGGCGGCAACTGAGAAGCAACATGTTTTGTAAGTGGCAGGGAGAACGTCAGCGTTTGCCTCTTCTCGGAGCCTCCAGTTTCGTTTCGTTTCTTGTCGGCGCATTCTAGATGTCCAGGACTGTCAAGCCATGTGTTGTGGCCCGCTAGCAGAGCTGGAAGCAAGATTCGGAGAGTGAGGAGGTTGGGGAGGGAGATGGGCCAGTCCTGGAGTCTGGGGAAGGCTCAGATGAGGGCTCTGTGTCAGAGGCAGAGAGGGGGTCAGAGCAATATGCCAGTTATCAGCTGCCTTCAGAGTCAGACATCAGTGAGGCAGAAGAACAGTTGGAGCCTGTTCCCAGTGTGCACATGGCCAGAGCTGCCAGACGAAGGGAAGAGCTAAAGAACAGGAGTCGACGGGAGGAAGGCCACAGGTGGACGATGAAGGGCCCCTCCCAAGGGAAATAAAAGAGGAGCAAAAGGGGAGTGGAGTTTGCAGGAGAAAATTAGTTCGCTTAATTGGTTCGGGACTCTCCGAGACTCCTGGCCAAGTTCTGCAGTTCTCGGCCTGGCAGCTCTCCAAGCCAGATAAGGTCTGTGACTGTAAATCCTACTTTGAAAGACTTTGAAAGTACTGGACATTCTAGATGTCCAGGACTTTCAAGCCATGTGTTGTGGCCCGCCAGTGGAGCTGGTAGTAGATTCGGAGAGTGAGGAGGTTGGGGAGGAACATGAACCAGTCCTGGAGTCTGGGGAAGGCTCTGAGGAGGGCTCTGTGTCGGAGGCAGAGTGGTGGCTGAGGCCTTATGCCAGTTATCAGCTGCCTTCAGACATCAGTGAGGCAGAAGAACAGCTGGAGCCTGTTCCCAGTGTGCTCATGCGCAGAGTTGCCAGACGAAGGGAACAGCCAAACAGGGGTCGACTTGGGAGTAAGGCCACAGGTGGACGATGAATGGCCCCTCCCAGAGGAAATAAACGAGGAGTGAAAGGGGAGGGGAGTTTGCAGGAGACCATTAGTTCATTCCTGCATTCTTGCCACGTATTGCGGCGGAGTCTGAAAGATATCAGCCTGGCCACTCTCCCAGCCTGATAAAGGTCGATGATTGTGAACTCTCTTGAAAGACTGTGGGAGAGGAAAGACTTTGCTGGAGAGGAATTCACTGTCAATTCAATAAAAGAGGTTTCTCGGGACGAGGACTCGGCTTCGTGCTGCTGGGGAAGCCTAGGTCAGAGCACTATGTTATGCTTAATCAGAGTTGGGTGTATACGGCACAGATGATTAATTCAGTGAAGCCTTGCACTGTGATTGGCAAACTTCAGTCAATGGGTTCAAGTCAACCTGAGCAATGCCATCGCATGAGGAAAGGCGCCCATCTGGACCTCTGCAATAGGATCAGAGTGGGTTACCACATCTCCTCAAAACACTCCTTCATACCCATGTTAAAGTACTGCCCTGTTTATTGAAATTTAACAGAATGACAGAGATGGAGGGCACCTTGGAGGTCTTCTAGTCCAACCCCCTGCTCAACAGGGGACCCTGTAGTATTCCAGACAAATGGCTATCTAATCTCTTCTTAAAAACCTCCAGTGCTGGAGCATTCACAACTTCTGGAGGCAAGTCGTTCCACTGGTTAATTGTTCTCACTGTCTGGAAATTCCTCCTTAGTTCTAGGTTGCTTCTCTCCTTGATTAATGGAGAATAGCTTGACTCCCTCTTCTTTGGGGCAGCCCCTGAGATATTGGAAGACTGCTATCATGTCTCCCCTGGTCCTTCTTTTCATCAAACTAGACACCCCCAGTTCCTGCAACCGTTCTTCCTATGTTTTAGTCTCCCGTTTGGGGCGTAGCTCAACCTTATGGCGTGTAAGCTATGGTTGATGGCTTAGCTTCTGTATGAACATAGATTGCTGTCACTTTGCCAACAGGCCACTCCTAAAACTAACCATAGCTTTCCACAGGGTAGGCAGCCTGGTGCCCACGAGCCTCAGGTTGCTCTGGTCTCTCCTGCCTGCCTGCCTTTTAAAAACCTTTTGGAAATTAAAATAATTAAACAACTGGAACAGTGCCAAGCAGTGCACTATATTCTCTGGCAATATTTGTTTCCAGGAATGTTTTCTGGCAGGTAGCTGGGAACTATGCTCACTGTGATGGATATTTTATGAATAGAAACTTCTCCCTTGGCAGCACTTTGGGTCTGTGCTCTCTCTCTCTCTCTTTCACACACACACACACACACACACACACACATCCATGCTTTCCAAATTCTGAATGTGCTCTCAGTCCAGAGGACGGACTACTTTGGCCCAATTGACCTATTATCTGAGTTTCCTTTGCCACGGCCAGCTTGCAATTCTCTCCTACGATCAGAGCCACTTTGGATTGGGGCCTTTGTTTCTCTGAGCGGGATTTGGAAGCCACTTTCCTGCTACCCAGAGGGGTGAAGCTGAAAACCTGCAGAGGCTGTAACCCCGGAGAGATAGTATACTTCGATGCTTTCCCGGAAAAAAAAAACCCTTCAACTGGACTGCCCGCTCATCAAGTAGGTAAAGGTTCCCCTCGCACATATGTGCTAGTCGTTCCCGACTCTAGGGGGAGGTGCTCATCTCCGTTTCAAAGCCGAAGAGCCAGCGCTGTCGGAAGACATCTCCGTGGTCATGTGGCCGGCATGAATCAATGCCAAACGCGCAAGGAACGCTGTTCCCTTCCCACCAAAGGTGGTTCCTATTTTTTCTACTTGCCTTTTTTACGTGCTTTTGAACGGCTAGGTTGGCAGAAGCTGGGACAAGTCACGGGAGCTCACTCCGTTAGGCGGCGCTAGGGATTCAAACTGCCAAACTGCAGACCTTTCTGATCGACAAGCTCAGCATCTGAGCCACTGTGTCCTTCAAGGCTGTAAAAACCCTGAGGGGACAGTCTGTTTTCCAAAGCACCTGAAGGCAGGACAAGAAGCAATGGATAGAAACTCATCAAGGAGAGAAACAACCTGGAATTAAGGAGTAATTTCCTGACAGTTAAAACAATTAACCGGTGGAACAGCTTGCCACCAGACGTTGTGGGTGCTTTATCATTGCAGGATTTTAAGAAGAGACTGGACAACCATTTGTCTAGAATGGTAATAGGGTCTCCTGCTTGAGCAGGGAGATGGAGTAGAAGACCTCCAAGGCTCCTTCCAATTCTGTTAGTCTTTTAAGGCAGTACTCTACTCCATGGAGTAGATGGCCCTACCAGAATGACGGGAATTGTGTGTGTGTGTGTGTGTGTATTTTAACAGTTTATTTATATATTTTCACCTTACATACCTAGGTGCTTAGTGAAAAGCATATTGTCTGGATCGTTTCATTTATATATAATAATACTCTTCCCCTCGCCTAATTTCTACCTCTACAACCATTTGTAAAACAAGTCCCACGTTCAAAAATACTCAGTGTCTTCTTTTTCTTTTAATTTGAGCGTCAGTTTGTCCATTTCTCCACAATCTAAAGCATTTTTTCTATTACAATTGTGTTTTTATGGGGAATACCTGGAGAAGGGTTTGGTTTAACAAGGTTCTCACAATTGTTCCTCTGTCCCTCTCTGCCTACCTGTAGGGATTGCCCATCTCACTCAGAACAACAATACTTTAGCCCAGGGGTCGGCAACCTTAAACACTCAAAGAGCCACGAAGGTCCTTACCGGAAGCCCCCCCCCCCCCCCCCCCCGCTCAATTCTGGAGCTGACCGGAAGTCTGGCTCCCCCACCATAGAGTCTCCTCCTAGCGCGGCGTCCTTTTTCCCGTACCTGTCCTAACCGAAAGCCCTGTCCATTGTGGAGTCAACCAGCGACAGGGAGCCGCAGCAGAAGGAGGAAAGAGCCACATGCGGCTCCAGAGCCACACAGGTTGCTGACCCCTGCTTTACCCAACAAAATTGGATCTTTTTGCACAAGAGACCAGTTAGCCCAGCCGGCCTGTTTGAGCCGCCTACTGTCAGCGTTCCAAATATCATCCAGGATTAAATCAGAGTCCAAGGCAGAGCTTTCCTCAAAGTTCCAATTTAATGAGAGAGACGTGTTGGCTCATCTGTGGAAATGAAATCACCATCCCTTCGCCTTCCAAGCCAAGCTCCAAGTACCCGAAACGGGGGAGGAAGGGGAAGTTGAAACGGTCGCGGACACCGGTTGTACTCGCTATTGGGTTGTCTTCGGCATTTTCCTCCTCCGAGGCCCCCCCCCTTGGTAGGACTCTTCGTCACCTTAGGCTGGGGATCCTCTTTCTGAGGTTGTTGGCCCAGGCGACTCTTTTCCGCTGGCTGGTTTGAATTCCCCATTTTGATAGGGAAATCTGTCTTCATCTCAGCCAGCAGTAAAGAGAAGGCCCCAGAGGCCACCAGAAAAGAGTCGCCTGGGCCAACAACCTCAGAAAGAGGATCCCCAACCTAAGGTGACGAAGAGTCCTATGAAGGGGGAGGCCACGGAGGAGGAAAATGCCGAAGACAACCCAGTAGTGAGTGCAACCGGTGTCCACGACCGCTTCAACTTCCTCTTCCACGGCTCTCGATCCGTAACTGTTGTCCCTTGTTTTCACAAATCCTTCTTGAGGCAGCAGCATTTGCCCTCGGCTCGTTTTACTCACAAAGAGGCCACCACCAGCCAGTGAGAACGTCGTCCTACTTCTTTTGGATTACCGTTTACTGAGAAAACCTCTCTTGGCGCTGGCCAGCCTCCCTTTTCCATCACAGGGAACATTGAAGCTTTCACATCCTATCAGCTGCCTTTGCCTCTGTGGCTTGCAAACCCGTTAACATCTGCGCCCGAGTCAATCTTGGTTCTGTTTTTCCTCTTTTCTTTTGGCAGGAAGCATGGGGGTCCAAGTTCCCCTTTGATGACGGTCACGTCTGCAAGCCAACTCCCGCAAGGCGTTCCCTCGGCTGTCAGCAAATCAACACACGCCAGGCCCGAAGCGGTAACCTCCCACGAAAAAAAGCTGGGCCTTGAAACAAAGGACAGTAAGTAACCAGGATGAAGTCGGTTTGAGCGCAAGGTTTAAGAAACCGGGGGCGGGGGGGATAAAACTTGTGGAGCCCTTTGTACGCTAATGGACAGTTGTGAGAACATTGGAAGGGCGCCTGTGAAGTTTGCACTGGCATCCTTCAGAAGAAATTAGTTTGATTTCCAAATTCCTCAGGGGCAGGGGGGGGGGAACCATGTATTAAACAGCTTCGTGGCAGGGGAGGGATGGAGTTCTTGGATCAATCTTAGCCTGCTTTTGAGACGGAGAGAAGTGCTCGGTGGTTGCATTTCAGCTGCTCTTTTTGCCAAACAACGATGCCCCGTCTTTCAAAAGGAGAGAGAGAGAGAGAATAAAAACCACTTAGGAGGAGAGAAAAGTGGCATTACCAGGTCGCTGACACTTGAGTTGCAAGCTAAGGCATGACAGTTTCTAGACCCAACCCTATCCTGTTTTGGCAGTCTCCTAAGCTTTGTGTCACTCAAACTCTGCCGCGGTGTTCTGAGCTAGGCTTCCCAAGAGCATGAAACAAACTCCCGACAAAAAACCTTTTTATTAATTGACTGTGAATTCTGCTCCTTCACATTCAGCAAAGTCTTTTGAGGGAGGACTTACAGTCACAGAACTTATCTGGCTTGGAGAGCTGCCAGGCCCATATCTGCAAAACTTGGCCAGGAGTCTCGGAGAGTCCCGAACCAATTAAATGAACTAATTATCTCCTGCAAACTCCACTCCCCTTTCACTCCTCTTTTATTCCCTCTGGGAGGGGCCATTCATCGCCCACTTGTGGCCTTACTCCCAAGTCGACCCCTGTTCTTTGACTGTTCCCTTCGTCTGGCCACTCACACTGGGAACAGGCTCCAGCTGTTCTTCTGCCCCACTGATGTCTGACTCCGAAGGCAGCTGGTAACTGTCAGATGGCCCTGGGCCCCTCTCTGCCTCCGACACAGAGCCCCCCTCCTTCCCCAGACTCCAGGACTAGCCCATCTTCCTCCCCAACCTCCTCACTGTCCGAATCTCCTGCCAGCTCTGCTGTTGGGTCACAACACGCGGCCTGGGTCCTTGTCACCGAAGGAGGCAAGACGTCGATAGGGTAAAACCTTCCTTTCACTCCCTTTGTACCTCCGCTCGGCTGCTAGATGCTCAAAACCTTCTCAAGGACCTGCTTGATAAGATCAGGGCGCAGGAAACCACTGTACGTGCCTTTTTAATCTTCCAGGACTTGAATCCAGGCCAAAGGAAGGTTCACTCGAACGCATATCAGATGGAATTAATTAGCCAGTGGAACAACTTGCCTCCAGAAGTTGTGAATGCTCCAACACTGGAGGTTTTTAAGAGGAGATTGGATATCCATTTGTCTGAAGGGGTGTTGAGTTTCCTGCCTAAGCAGGGGGTTGGACTAGAAGACCTCCAAGGTCCCTTCCAACTCTTGTTATTTTATAACTAATGGAACAAGAATTCAGCCTGCGCGAAAAGGAGCTGACATGAGATTTTTTTAGATTTGGCCCCGAGTTTGAAGACTGCCTTTTAGCAGGGGCTTCATGAGCTTTGTACAGCTAGTCCTCAACATACAACAGTTCATTTAGCGACCATCCAAAGTTACAACAGCACTGAAAAAAGTGACTTCTGGCTGTTTTTCACACTTACAACCACTGCAGCATCCCTGTAGTCATGTGATCAAAACTTGGCAACTGATTCATATTTATGACGGTTGCAATATCCCAGGGTTGTGTGTTCAGCTTCTGACGAGCACAATCAGAGGGGAAACCAGATCCACTTAACCACGGTGTTATTAACCTTACAACTGCAGCAATTCGCTTAGCAACTGTGGCAAGAAAGCTTGCAAAACTCACTGAAGAAGTGCCTCGCTTAGTGAGATCACTTTGCGGCTCAATCCCGGTCGTAAATCAAGGACTACCTGGATTATTAAACCATTTTACTGAACTGACTAGACTGTCAGGTCTGGGAGAGAGTCTCTGAACTGAGATTAAACTAAGTTCAGCAGATGTGACTATGTCTCAAATTCTGTTGGGCCTCCTTTATAACCCAATTGGATCTAACAAATTTAATGTTTTCCTGAGGGAGTTGATGGTTCTGGTTCTGGTTCGAATTGGAGAGAGAAAGAGTGGTGCAGTGGCCTAAGAGGTGGAGCTCTCGCCTCACCATCAGCGGGCTGTGAGTTCGATCCGAGGTAGAAGCAGATCTTTCTCTCTCTGGGAACCGTGAGAATATATCTGCCGAACAAAACTCCGCCCTGGCGACAAGAAAGGCATCTGGCCATTCAACACTGCTAGCTCCATTCAATTGCCCACACTCCACCCCGCAAGGGATGATGGGGGTCGTTTGATGATGATGATGGTTCAAACTGGAGAGAAAAAGCTGTGTAATCCCTATATTATTCCATTTTTGGTTTTAAGTGGAATACAAGAAAAGAATTGCAGAGGAAAAGGGGAAGCAATTTTGGAAAAGTGAGCTCTCTCTGCTTTCCCATCCCCTGGCCAAGTTGGTTGTCTCCACCTCGTAGGGGCCTCTCTTTCTCTCTCTCTCTCTCTTCCTTTCTCTCCACCTACTCAGAGCTGTGTCTCAAGGTTTAATCTAATCCCAATGAGTCAAAACTGCCAACTCATCCTTTGTATAAATATACATTCACTACCTATATATTGTTATTTTGGCTTCCTCTAAAGGGCTATGCTGACAGATGAGCTGACGCTTTTTGTCCCCCCCCCCCCCTTTCATTAAAAAAAAAAATACCCGGGTATCGTTTTACAGGCCACTGATTGATGGAAATTATTCAATGGAAACCCCGAACATTTGAAATCTTGGGAGTTGAATCTGAGTCGAATCACTTCTGGGTTTATTGTGAGCCCTAATATCCCCCCAAAAAACCATATCACTTGATACATTTGCAAATATACAATCTGAATCTTAATTTGCTCGGCTCGCTAGACAGTTTAGCGGGGCTGGGGGGGGGAAGCCTAGCGGTTGTAAATACAACCTCTCTATTGGCGCTCCGGGAAAGTTTATTTTGATAGCCCCAATGTACGCAAAATACTTCGTTTGTCCTTTGTTTTTGTTTTTCCCCCCTGTTTTGGTTTGTATTAAATTTAGTTAGACTTTTTTTGGGGGGGGGGTTGTTTCCACTCTTCCAAGCAAAATATGTTTATAAGGGCCCTTACGTAACACCTGACCTCCCCCCCCTTGCTTTAAGTCACCAGAAGATTTAGGAATAGTAAATAAACAAACCTCTTTTGGGGAGTTTTTCCCCTTTCGGGAGAGTTTCTGTTGTAATATTCCTGCGTTTGAACGGAAAAGAGATTGGAGAAAAAAATAGGTTGAAAGCAAGCCAAAATGGGTCAGATTCCCTCATCCAGCTGGTACTACAGTAAAATGACATTTGGGGAACAGAGGGGCCTGTAATGAATACTTGAGCTCCGGCTTGTTGTAGCAGTGAAGTAGCTGGGCCAGAAACAGGGTTGAGTGAGTTATAGTCCTCCTTGAGGTGAGAAAGTCCACCAAGAGGAAGAGTCGTTCTCTCTCAATGCAATCCACCTTCACAGGGTGTTGCTGTTGTTGTGGGGGGGAACAGGAGAAGGGAGCATTAAGTACATTAGTAAGGTCATATACACATCTGATAGTAATAGTAGTAATTCTAACAGCTCCAAAAATTTCAGCCAGTATGGTCCATAATGGTCCTGATGACATCTGAAGAGCATCAGGTTGAAGAAGGCGGCGGTTTTGATGTTAGAATGAGACTTTGATTAGCTGATAAAATGTTATAGCTGTCCCTTCCTTCCTTCCTTCTCTCCCTCCCTCCCTCCATCCATCCATCCATCCATCAACACCCTGCCTTCCTTTCTTCCTTCCTTCATCCCTCCCTCTCTCACTCCTTTGACTCTCTGCCTTCCTCCCTCCCTCTCCTTCCTCCCTTCTCTCTCTCCCCTCCTTCCCTCCCTTCCTCTCTCTCATTACTTCCTTCCCTCTCTCCTCCCTCTCTCCCTCTCTTTCCTTCCCTCCCTCTCTCTCATTCCTCCCTCCCTCTCCTTCCTTCCCTCCCCCCCTCCCCTTCCTTCCCTCCCTCTCTCTCCTCCCTCCCCTTCCTTCCCTCCCTCTCTTTCCTCCCTCCCCTTCCTTCCCTCCCTCTCTCCTCCCTCCCTCTGTCTCCTTCCTTTCCTCTCTCCCTCCCTCTCCTTCCTTCCTCCTCTCCCTCTTTCTCCATCCATCCATCCATCCATCCTTTTTCCAGCAAAGTTTTGTGGCTGGCTGCTTGAGCAAAAGGTTGGCCCAGGATCAAAACACCTCAGGAATAAGTTCTGCTGATGGGTAAATGACTGAGGTCCTTGAGGCTTTTGCTTCTCCCCCTCCCCTCCTCTTCTTTTAACATGGCAGTAATAACCCAATGATGGAAAGGTACCCAGTCCTATGAACTATTGATGAAGAGCCAGCCAAATGGAATTCTGAGAGCTGCTTGGGGCATTTTCCCTTTCAGAAGTAGATGCGCTCGGCTCTCTGGTTTTGAAGCCGGCGTAATGACATCGGAAGCCGGATTAAAAGTCACTTCAGGGGAAGCTCCTCCTCCCTTCTTAGCAGCAATTGACCGCTTGCTTCTTTCAGAAGAGGGAGATTTTCCAACAAAGGCAAATAATCTTTTCCTTCTCTCCGTATTTTCCATTAGCATCTTTGTGATGCCAAGTGACACAGCAGAGGCCCAGGACCACTCACGGTTTAATTTAACTTGGACCGGTGTTGGCAAACCTTTTCGGCACCGAGTGCCGAAACAGGAGCGCGCATACGGGGGAGACCCAGAAACCGGAAGAGCAGTTCCCTGGCGCGCATGTGTGCGCCGGGAAGCTGAGCGTCTGGTTTCCAACGAGCGCAGGCACGCCAGTCGCCTGGTCTTCCTGTTTCTGGCATGCATGTGTGCCAGGGAGCTGCTCTTCCATTTTCCGGTGCTCCCACGTGTGTGCAGGCCAGCTGGAGGTTGCGCCGGAACCTGGAAGAGCAATGGGTGGTGTTCCCGCTAGGCTCACCATCACGGCCTTAGACCCTCATACTTACCCGCAACGATTGTTCCTGCAGGTGCCTCCAGATTGGACTAAAATACCAATCCAGCTGGGATACACCAGGATATAATCAGGAGCGCTTGGCACTGTGGAATCCAAAGGCAGGGACAACTCTTTTAGAAAATAGCTGGCAGGCAGCCCTGACCATCCAAAGAGGAAGATGGCTTCCGGGCCTGACAAATGGCTTTAATAAGAGAACAAAATTTGCAATAAATAAGAGAACGATAGCTTTAATAACAATAGTTTGACAATAGGCGGCTCAGCGGTCAGAGTGCAGTACTGCAGGCTCCTTCTGCTGACTGCCAGCCGCCTGCAGTTTGGCAGTTCGAATCTCGCCCAGGCTCAAAGTTGACTCAGCCTTGCCTCCTTCCGAGGTAGGTCAAATGCGGACCCAGATTGTTGGGGGCAAGAGGCTGACTCTGTAAACCGCTTAGAGAGGGCTGTAAAAGTCCTGTAAAGCGGTATATAAGTATTAAGTACTATTCCTTCCTTCCTTCCTTCCTTCCTTCCTTCCTTCCTTCCTTCCTTCCTTCCTTCCTTCCTTCCTTCCTTCCTTCCCAATGGTTAGAATACATTATTTCAGGCTAACACTGCCTACTGCCAGCAGTTCGATCCTGATCAACTGGCTCAAAATTGACTCAGCCTCTCGTCCTTCCGAGGTGGGTCAAATGAGGACCCAGATTGTTGGGGGCAAGAGGCTGACTCTGTAAACCGCTTACAGAGGCCTGTAAAAGTCCTGTGAAGCAGTATATAAGTATTAAGTACTATTGCTACCTTCCTTCCTTCCTTCCTTCCCAATGGTTAGAATACATTATTTCAGGCTAACACTGCCTACTGCCAGCAGTTCGATCCTGATCAACTGGCTCAAAGTTGACTCAGCCTTGCATCCTTCCGAGGTGGGTCAAATGAGGACCCAGATTGTTTGGGGACAAGAGGCTGACTCTGTAAACCGCTTAGAGAGGGCTGTAAAAGCCCTGTGAAGCGGTATATAAGTTTAAGTGCTCTTGCTATTTAATAAGGCAACCAAGATTTTTCTCCCTGGAAAGTTGATATCCTGGGCTATTGAATTTCTGCATTGGGCATCTAGATGCCTTGCAAGACTTCAGCCCATGCTGGGTATAAATTCTCCAATTCCCCAGCATTTCTGCATCCTTTCTGATCAACGCTTAACCACCGGCCAATTTTAAGTAAAGCTTCTTAACGTCTGGACTCGGAGCAACAATGCAGGCGTATCTGGCTTAGCCTGACATCGCTCCTGTGGAATGAGACGCCTGTTCCGCCATGGCTGATTTCCCCCATGCGGCCTTTGTGTTTTTGCACCGCAAAGTACAACAACTCAGCCCGTTTCCAATCACTGACAATAGCAACCTCGTTGTTATTGGCTGCCCGGTTCCTCCTCCGTCCATCTGTTTTAAAAGTTTGCTTCCTATCGTCCCGTGTTTTTTTTTCTGCCGCTTCAGCTCAAATGCTTCTCATTCTTCTGGGCAAGAAGTTGGCTCTTTCGTTACATGTCTCAAACTGGGTGGAATTTATGAGATGGGGAAATAAAAGCTCAGTGGGAATCAGGCCTTCGAAACATGCGTAGATTCAAAATCCCCCTTTGAGCTGGATTTTGCAGACGGTTTTTAAAGGCAGGCAGTTTGGGAAACGTTTCCAAAGAACTAAACACCCTCCAGATGGGCCCTGAGCGATATCAACCATGATGGCTTGGTCCTTCTAGCTTCTTAAAAGTCACAGGAGCATTCCCCCCCCCCCAGTCTCAAACGGGGTAATCAATGAGCTCCACCACCCTAAAAACAGCTTGCCAAGTTTGAGAAGACATCTGGAATGGCAAGAGTTTTGGTGACCTTGAATGCGGGTGGTCCTCGACTTAACAACAGTTCATTCAGTGACTGAAGTTACAATAGCACTGGGGGAGGAAAAGTGACTCGTGTTCCTTGTTCAGATTTACGATCATTGTAGGATCCCCACGGTCACATGATCAAAATTTGGACACTGGGCGACTGACTACGACGGTCATGCTCTTGGCGTTGACAGCAGGCTGGGTTTTCCCAGGTCAAGGAAAGAATAACTGGCAAGGAAAGAATAGCTGGCAGGTTTTTCACAATGCGCTGAGCTTAGCAAGCTTCAACCTTCAGTTGGACTTTTTGGCAGCTTAGCCCTCAGTTCAGGAACCAGCAAAACCCATGAGGCAAATGGCGCTATAATGTCTGAATTGCCCGCACAGTATTTGTTTCCAGAGAGTAAGTCATCTGTGTACTGAGTTTGGTTGAAATTGCTCGAGGCGTTCCAGGGTTATGCTGGAAGGAGAAGAGGAGGAGGAGGAAGAAGAACGAGGAGGAGGAGGAGGAGGAGGAGGAGGAAGGGGAAGAAGAAGGAGAGGAGGAGGAGGAGGAAGGGGAAGAAGAAGAGAAGGAAGAAGGAGAGGAGGAGGAGGAGGAGGAAGAAGAAAAGGAGGAAGAAGAAGAAGGGGAAGAGGAGGAGGAGGAAGGGGAAGAAGGAGAGGAGGAAGGGGAAGAAGAAAAGGAGGAAGAAGAGGAGGAGGAGGAAGGGGAAGAAGAAGAAAAGGAAGAAGGAGAGGAGGAGGAGGAAGGGGAAGAAGAAGAAAAGGAAGAAGGAGAGGAGGAGGAAGGGGAAGAAGAAGAGGAGAAAGGGGAAGAAGAAGAGGAGAAAGGGGAAGAAGAAGAGGAAGGAGAGGAGGAAGAGGAAGAAGAGGAGGAAGGGGAAGAAGAAGAAAAGGAAGAAGGAGAGGAGGAGGAAGGGGAAGAAGAAGAGGAGGAGAAAGGGGAAGAAGAAGAGGAAGAAGAAGGAGGGGAGGAAGGGGAGGAGGAAGGGAAGAAGAAGAAGAAGAAAGAAGATGATGATTGAGTGTTGGAGAACTCATTGAATTCCTGGGACTCCTAAGGAAAAAAAACCCAAGTGGGCAAGGCTCCAAAGACCAGATGGAGACATTTTGGGGGATTCGGCCTCCTTCCAGATCCTTCTGTGGACTCCTCCATTGGGGGGGAACCACGACGGGATCAGCTTCTGAAAAAAAAGCACCCTACAGTCGCGGAATGAAACATCTGGATGGCGCTCGTACATGCGCAGGACTTGGAAACTGATGACTTTCTTCCCCATTTGGCCACTCGAACCTCGACATGTCCCTCGCCCGCCTTTGCATCCCGTTTAATGGGTGGCACAACCTCTTCCTCCATCCCCTGCCTTGAATCTAATGCGAATATTTGGCCGTTGGAGGTCTGGAGCCCAGGCTGCCTTCATCCCAGGCGGCCTCGTTGTGTCTAAGCCTCCGTCCCTGCCCGTCCGTCTGCCTTTCTTATGTTTCTTTTTCCCTTCAGCCCATTCGAGGGTTAAGAAGTTCAGCTGCCATCTGCGATTTTCTTGGCGATGACGTTGATTTAAGTCGGGGAGGGCAGCATCATCATCGTGCCGGGAAACCTCTCCATAGCAGGGAAGCCATCTGCCCGAAAAGGGAAAGGCATGGAGGTTTCGGTCTCGAATAGGCCAGAGGTCGCGGGGTGGTTCCGTCCTTCTCTTGCTGAACTGTCTGAAGGGATTAAACCTGGTGAGGCCCAGCGTGGTTCTCACAACACTTGTGGTTGGGCTCGCCTGCGCTTTTCCCTTTCGTTTGACGAGAGACGTCTAAACAAGCTTTGCAAGAGTTCCCCAGCCTTCAGCCTTTGATCTGTTTGAGTGACCTCCTTCCCCCCCCCCCCACCCCTTCACCACCACCGAAACAATGCCAGAGAGAGAAGGGGGGGAGGGAGAGAGGAATCGTTTTCCTAATTTTCATAATGAAGACCATGGGACGCGGGGGCTCAGTGGCTAAGACGCTAAGTGGCTAAAGCACATACGATCCAGACAATACGCTTTTCACTAAGCACCTGGGTATGTAATGCGAAAATATATAAATAAACTGTTAATACACACACACACACACAATTCCCGTCATTCTGGCAGGGCCTCTACTCCATAGAGTGCTGCCTTAAAAGACTTAACAGAATTGGAGGTCTTCTAGTCCATCCCCCCTGCTCAAGCAGGAGACCTCATTACCATTCCAGACGAACGGTTCTCCAGTCTCTCACTGTGATTGGCAAACTTCAGTCAATGGGTTCAAGTCAACCTGAGCAATGCCATCGCATGAGGAAAGGTGCCCATCTGGACCTCTGCAATAGGATCAGAGTGGGTTACCACATCTCCTCAAAACACTCCTTCATACCCATGTTAAAGTACTGCCCTGTTTATTGAGATTTAACAGAATGACAGAGATGGAGGGCACCTTGGAGGTCTTCTAGTCCAACCCCCTGCTCAACAGGGGACCCTGTAGTATTCCAGACAAATGGCTATCTAATCTCTTCTTAAAAACCTCCAGTGCTGGGGCATTCACAACTTCTGGAGGCAACTTCTGTTCCCCTGGTTAATTGTTCTCACTGCCGGGAAATTCCTCCTTAGTTCTAGGTTGCTTCTCTCCTTGACGGGTTTCCATCCATTGCTTCTTGCCCTGCCTTCAGCTGCTTTGGAGAATAAGACTTTCCCCTCAGGGTTTTTACAGCCCAGTCTACTTGAGGGACACGATGGCTCAGTGACTAAGACGCTGAGCTTGTCGATCAGAAAGTTCGGCGGTTCGAATCCCTAGCGCCGCGTAATGGAGTGATCTCCCGTTTCTCGTCCCAGCTTCTGCCAACCTAGCCGTTCGAAAATGCAAGTAGAAAAATAGGAACCATCTTTGGCGGGAAGGTAACAGCGCTCCGTGTGCTTTCGGCATCGAGTCATGCCGGCCACATGACCACGGAGACGTCTTTGGACAGCACTGGCTCCTCGGCTTTGAAACAGGGTTGAGCACCGCCCTCTAGAGTCGGGAACGACTAGCAACCTACGTGCAAGGGGAACCTTTATCTAAAATCATGTTGCTCAGACTGGCTTTGTTTTAGGCTGGCTTGACTCTCGTGGCAGAGAAACGTACAGTGGTTGCAGGACTGGGAACCCGAGATATAAGCAGGACATTCATGTTAAGCTGCCCTTGTTTAAACCCGGGGTGAGGTTGGCACTGCTGCGGGTGAATCCAGCCAGTTGGGCTACTTTGTGTTCCAAAACACTGGATGCCGATAGCTTAACCCTAAACCCAAGGTAGCAAAACAATGCCCACAGCAGAACAGTGCCCACAGAACATGCTAAGGCAAGAGCTGAATTTCCCACCGCACACAAACTACCAAATCCTACTTAATCCCTAAGTCTAGTGAGCCAAACCCTCCCCCCCCCCAAAAAAAAATAGGTATTTAGAATACTAAACTAACCTGCTAAATGGCCTTTACTGGTAGCATAACATGATCTAAATGGCCTTTACTGGTAGCATAACATGATCTAAATGGCCTTTACTGGTAGCATAACATTAAGAACCTCACTCAGCTTTTTGAGATGGGATTCGGGCGGATGGTCAGTTCGGACGCGTTCTTCCTTTCTCTGGGCGACTTCTGAAACACAGAGGCAGGAATGCTCGCAATCCGCCGAGCCAAGAGATAGCTTGTTTGTGGCTGATTTGTCATTTATTCACTAAACCACAGTTAAACAACCCGGGGCTTTAATGCATTGCTCGTACGCGGTCTATTGCCTGCAGAAAGCCGAATTAATTTAAAAGATCTTGCATTGTTTGTCCTTAGCGGCAGTTCCCAGATCTCCTGCATAAAGGACTTCCAAGTTAAGCCTTCCTATTTTTCGGGTGCCCCAAGACTGACCAGAAGAATGATGTTGTTGTTTTAAGTTGCAAAGTTGTGTCCGAGCCATAGCGACCCCATGGACCACGTTCCTCCAGGCCTTCCTGCCCTCTACCATCCTCTGGAGTCCATTGAAGCTCACGCCTACTGCTTTGGTGACTCCATCCAGCCACCTCCTTCTCTGCCGTCCCCTTCTTCTTCTTTTGCCCTCCATCGTTCCCAGCATGAGGTCTTCTCCAAAGGGTCCTTCTTCCTTCTCATCAGGTGGCCAAAGTCTTTGAGTTTCCTCTTCAGGATCTGGCCTTCTAAAGAGCAGTCAGGGTTGATCTCCTCTAGGACTGACCGGTTGGCTGGCCTTCCAGTCCAAGGGACTCAGTGCAGGAGTCTTCTTCTCCAGCACCATCCTTCAAAGGCCTCCATTCTTTGGCACTCAGCCTTCCTTATGTCCAACCTTCACAGCCATCCATGGCAACTGGAAAAACCATCGCCTTGGCTAGACGCCCTTTTGTTGGCAGGGGGATGTCTCTGCTTTTTAGCAGGCTGCCTAGATTTGCCATATAGCTTCCCTCCCCAGGAGCAAGCCTCTTTTAATTTCTCGGCTGCAGTCCCCATTTGCGATCATGTTGGAGCCCAGGAAAGTAAATCTGTCACTACCTCCATTTCTTCCCCATCTATTTGCCAGGAATGGAGAGGGCCGGATGCCACGATCTTCGTTTTCCTAATGTTGAGTTTCAAGCCAACATATGTAAAAGTTCCATTCTACAAGCGCTCATATCTTTTTGCCCTTTGGTTTTCGTGGCAAAGATACTGAAGTGGGTTGCCATTTCCTTCTCCACTCGATCACACTTTGATCACGTTGGAGAGTTGGGGAAGATCAAATAATCCGGGAGGATCGAGTAATCTCTTAGCTTTGTTCCAAAGTTGACGGGAACATAAAGGAGAGGTTTTGTTTTTTTTAATGATTCAGAGTGTGTAATTCCTCTCCCTGCTATTTCAAACCAGAACCTAAATCTTAACCTTGAGTTAAGAAAGAATCGAGTTGGGGGGTGAGGGCGGGATGTGGGGGGGGGGTGAGGGCGGCTGGCAGCGCTTATCTTTCCTTTGAGACGAGAGTTAACATGAAACACATCTGGGCTGGAGCCCAGGCAGTGTTGCCAACATCTCTGCAAAAAACACACACACACACACACAAAACCCCACGCCTTCGGAATTTAATGCCTCAATGCCTCCCACATCTGGCGCAGATCGGGTGGGTGGGTTGCGCATATTTGTGCCACCCTCAGCCTTACTCAGATGTGCGTGCGTGTCTCTCTCTCTCTCTCTCTCTCTCCTACCAGTCAGAGTGTGTGCACTTTGCTCCAACCCAGAGGAAGAAGTTAATGGCGCACCAATCAATTCTTCCTTTTTTTCTTTTCTTTTCCAAGCAGGGTTATTATAAATAACGTCGGAGAGGATGGGATAGTTGCTGCCAGCATTATGGGAAGAACCTCCGCCCGAAAAATCCTAAATAAACAGGATGTGATAGGACAACGATGAAGATTAATTAGCTTATCTCCTCTTTCTCTCTCTCTCTCTCTCTCTCTCTCTGTCTCTCTCTCTGTCTCTCTCCCTCCCTCCCTCCCTCCCTCCCTTTTCGGGCAGAGGTTCGTTCTCCAATTGGTTCTCCTACATCTGGATCCTCTCCAGATATTTTTTTTTAAAACCCTATTTGGTTAAATTACAGTACCCGGGTTTCTTTTTTTTCCTCCCCCTAACAAAACGCATTGATTTGATATTCAGAAACATTTTTATATTTAGTCTGTTAACCTTTTTGTAATTCCCACCCACTGCTTTTAAACTGCAGAATGTGGTAGGGCTTTTCTTTCCCCCCCCCCTTCTTTTTTCTTTAATGCTAATTGTTGTCAGTAGGGTATCAGCCACGAGCCCTTTAGCAATTTAAACGCATTGAATTGTAATGCAGGTGCCTTTAATTGGAAGGCTGCTATTGTTTTCCTGGCAATAGTGAATATGTTTCAAACAATTCCTTGCAAATTGGATTTGAGACCATTTTTGTTTTCAAAGAAAGAGAGAGAGTGGGGGGGGGGGGGAGAGTTTAAAGATAACTTTAGCTTCCAATTTAGCCCGGAAAAGGAGAAGCAAACTGCAGGAGAGGCTTTGTCTCTCCCGTTTAGGCCGTATGGGGGGAACCCGCAGTGGCATCTTTCAAGCCACAATGGCAGTACTTGCACGGGTGCAAATTTGCACGCTCCCACTAGCGCGGACCTCATGTCGGAACGGTTAGCCAAATCACCAGCTTGTGTAGATGAGATGGGCACCGTAGTGGGAAACCCGAATCGGTGGTGCAACGCACATCCAGTCGAGTTACGTCCTATGTTTCCACAAAGAAGGATTTTTTAAAAAATTAAAAATTCTATTTTTGCAGTTCCTTCCATCAGATGCACAGGGCAAAACCCGAGGCCTTTTGGTTAAACGCAGCCAGAATAGCTGCTAGTAGACTTCTAATTGTTTGCTCCTGAAGTTGCAGGGAGGTCCGTTATTGGCTTCATTTAAAATCATCTTAATTGAAACTGGAGGTATTTATGGTGGGAACTCAAGTCTCCTCTCTTGCCAGAGATGCCATAACTACAAAGGGAAAATGATTCATTTAGCAATAGCACTTAGACTTCTATCCCGCTTCCCAGCCCTCTCTAAGTGGATTACAGAGTCAGCATCTCTTGCCCCCGACAATCTGGGTCCTCATTTTACCCACCTCGGAAGGACAGAAGGCTGAGTCCACCTTCAGCCAGTTGATCAGGATCGAACTGCTGGCAGTGGGCAGAGTTAGCCTGCAATACTGCATTCTAACCACTAGGAAAGAAGGAAGGAAGATAGCAATAGTACTTGAGACTTATATACCGCTTCACAGTGCTTCACAGCCCTGTCTAAGCGGTTTACAGAGTCAGCCTTTTGCCCCCAACAATCTGGCTCCTCATTTGACCCACCTCGGAAGGACGGGAGGCCGAGTCAACCTTGAGCCTGCTGAGATTCGAATTGCCAAATCGCAGGCAGCCGGCAGAAGTAGCCTGCAGTGCTGCACTCTAACCACTGCGCCACCACGGCTCATTTAAATTTAAAAAGATTAAACATTGTAATTAAAAACATACAACTCAACGACCGCGACCTGAGCCCAACATTCATGTTATACTAAGTGAGAAATTTGTTCGGTGAATTTTTGCCCCGTTTTTACTTGCCAGTTTTGTTAAGCGAATCGCCTCAGTGGTTAAATTAGTCACACGGTCATTCAAGTGAATCTGGTCTCCCCCCCACGGACTTGGCTTGTCAGACGGTCGCAAAAGGGAATCGCACGACCCCGGGATGTTACAACCGTCCTAAATGTGAGTCCGTTGCAAAGCATCTTGAACGCAAATCGCAAGGCCACAGGGATGCTGAAAAGTGTGAAAAATCTTCATAAGCCACCGTTGCTCTTACCGTTGCTACCGGTACGCTGCTCATAGGGCCGCATGTCCTGTTTGGGCCCATGCACAATCCACCGCCCCTGCGACACCCAGCTGCTTGTTGGGGCTCGCGCAGGCGCTGCACCCTGGCCGGTTGCTTTATAAGCAAGTATAGAACGCGGGCGGGCAGGTGGCCCAAATGTCAACTGCTCCTGGCTACTACCGGTACGGTCTTACCGGACTGGGAGGAACCCACCACTGCACTCTTGTAACTTCGAGCGGTCACTAACCAAGCCGTTATAGGTCAAGGACTACCCGTATATCTGTACCCTGAGCTCATGGGACTATCCTAACTTGGAAATGAAAAGAGAAACAGAATTGTGGGCTGGCCAAATTCAGACTGGCTGGAAAGAGGCACTCTGAAAATGGCAGGGGCGTTGCTATTTGCTGGGAAAGGCTTCCCACGGTGATGGAGCTGATCGGCCAAAAGTAAAAAGGCTAGATTGAAAAACGGGGAGGAGAAAATGAAACAAAAGCAAAAACTGGAGCATAAGTGATCCTAATTGCCCGTCAGGAGAACTGAAAGACTTGGCAATCGGATAAGGCATTGAAGAGAGCAGCAAGCCGTTCTCTGGGAGTAAATCTCTTTTATATTAATAAATGGGAACCGGCTAGCCTTGGGGATCAAGCGGGATTTTGTTTGTTGTTTTCATAGTAGTTTCAATAAACATTGCAGATTTTTTTTAAAAAAAGAAACTAATGCAAAGACATGAAAGGAGAAAAATAATAATAGTGTAGAAAAGAAAACCTTAGTAGAAAAAATAGAAAAAGAAAGCAAAATAAGAATATGTCAGAGAAAAAGGAAAGAAAGATATCTATATCTATATTTATATCTATGTATCGCCATCTATCTCAATTATCTAGCTATTTATAGCACTCTACCTACCTACATACCTATCTATTTATCTATCCTTATCTATATCTATCACTATCTATATATGTATATCTATATTATCTATCTAGCTATCCATCCCTATTTCTATCGCTATCTATATTAGCTATCTAGCTATCTACCTACCTACCTATTTATCTGTCTATCATCTATATCACTATCACTATAGATAGATAGCTAATATAGATATATCGCTATCTATATTAGCTATCTAGTTATCTATAGCTATCTACCTCCTATCTATCTACTACCTACCTATTATTTATCTATCTATCCTATCTATCTATCTATCTACTACCATCTATCTATCTATCTATCTATCTATCTACCTACCGTATTTTCCGGCGTATAAGATGACTTTTTAACCCCAAAAAATATTTTAAAAATCCAGGGTCATCTTATACACCAGGTATAAGAAGGGCCATACCAAAAAACCAAAACAAAAGAAAAAGCAATGCCGCCAAACAAAAAGCCGCGCCACCAGTGCAGACGCCAGCCTTTCAATCGATAACCTCTGCGCTCCTCGCCTGGGCACATGGATGGATGAGCGCTGGGATGGCTTAGTAAGATCTGGCTGGCGGTCTGGAAGAGGAAGGCGCTGAGCTCAAACTACGAAAGCCCGGCAGCGCAGAGGCCTTCAGCCTGCTCGCGGGCACCTGAAAGTAGGGGGTCGTTTTATACGCCCAGTTGCCTTATACGCCGGAAAATATGGTATCTTATCTATGATTTCAATGAGGGGAAGGCGATTTAGATGAAGGGATAGATGGGGGATTCATTAAATTTGCAGATGACACCAAGCTGGCAGGAATAGCCAACACTCCAGAAGACAGGCTTAATATATAGGTGGCACCTGGCTCAATAGCAGTAACTGCGAGAGGGATCTTGGGAGTCCTAGTGGGGAAAGAATTCATTTACAGTAAAAAAAAATTTTTTTAAAAAAGATTACAATTTTAATTTATACAGTTCTACTCCAACGCCGGGTGGAGATACCCAGCTGTCCTTTGCTGGGGCATCTAATATCCAAGATCAGTCTGACCCACAAGGTTTTAACCTTCTTCGCTGTAGCTGCAGAATGACAGGCCTGTATTAGGTTAAAGGCTGATCCAATGCGGCTGGACATTTTAAAAGTGCGGTGATCTCCCAGATCCCTAGAGCTGGCAGAGATCTCATTACTCCGAGGGTGTGTGCGTAAAGAGAGCCTTGCCTCTTTTTCAATCAAGCAGTTGCTTTTTTAAAAAAAAATCCTTTCTCCAGATGTGGGAAGATTGCAGGGTGAACACATTCTTGCAGAAGAGCCAAATTTCTGCATTAAAAAAAAAAAAACTAGCAAGTCAGCAAAAAGCTTTCTCCTGGCCATTGGAGGTTTTAATATGATTCTTTCTTTCTTTCTTTCCTTCTTTCTTTCTTGATTAACCATTTGGAAAGTGTTGATTTAATCTCTTCCCACCTGGGCATTGGAGGTTTTAATATGCTTCTTTCTTCCTTCCTTCCTCCCTCCCTCCCTCCTTCCTTCCTTCTTTCCTTCCTTCCTTCCTTCTTTCTTTCTTGACCATTTGGAAAGTGTTGATTTAATCTCTTCCCACCTGGGCATTGGAGGTTTTAATATGCTTCTTTCTTCCTTCCTTCCTCCCTCCCTCCCTCCTTCCTTCCTTCTTTCCTTCCTTCCTTCCTTCTTTCTTTCTTGACCATTTGGAAAGTGTTGATTTAATCTCTTTCCACCTGGGCATCGGAGGTTTTAATATGCTTCTTCCTTCCTTCCTCCCTCCCTCCCTCCCTCCCTCCCTCCCTCCTTCCTTCCTTCTTTCTTGACCATTTGGAAAGTGTTGATTTAATCTCTTTCCACCTGGGTATTGGAGGTTTTAATATGCTTCTTCCTTCCTTCCTTCCTTCTTCCCTCCCTCCTTCCTTCCTTCCGTCCTTCCTTCTTTCTTTCTTGACCATTTGGAAAGTGTTGATTTAATCTCTTCCCACCTGGGCATTGGAGGTTTTAATATGCTTCTGCCTTCTTTCCTTCCTTCCTTCCTTCCTTCCTTCCTTCCTTTCTTGATTGACCATATAGAACGTGTTGCTTTAATCTCTCTCCACCTTTGCTTGCAACCTAGCATGTTAAATACAGGGGTGGGATTCAGCCAGTTCTGACCGGTTCGGGTGAACTGGTAGCTCCAACGATCAGCTGGGGAGAGAACCAGTTCGCTCTGATGATGAGGTGGGCCTGTCCACCTGCCCCTGCATTTTACTTCCCTATATCCTCTCCGCTGATTCGCGCGGCAGAGCAGATGCTGAGCCTCATCTGTATTACTCCCCAGAAGTAGCATGGAAGATAACTTTCACTAAAACTGTGCGTGTGCGTGGAGCCGGCATCAGGCGCGCGCAAAGCACACGATCACCGAACCGGTGTAGGATCCCACCACTGGTTATATATGCTTCTTCGTTGAAGTCTGCCAATTGTACATCCTTCATTTGCGATAGATTTCTTTGCCTCCAGTGGTTTCCAATGTCCATATGTTCATTAAGATCCATGCAGACCGAACATTTGAGGATGGAATCAGAAGCATTAGCCGTTCCTGTTCTCTCTCTCTCTCTCTTTCTCTCTTTCTCTCTTTCTCTCTCTCTCCTAGAAATGGGGCTGCTCCTTCACTCCGATACACCCCCGAGGCTTCGTTTTAAGTTTACAGATGTCAGCTTGAATGGATGCCGGCATATTTCTAGAAGGACATTAGACTGATATCTTGGCCTTCTTTGCTTTGTGGGGGTTTTTTCCAGCCAGCAGTGACAAACCAAGGATTAGTTAAATCCTTACTCTCTATATACCGTATTTTTTGGACTATAAGACACACCTAGATTTAGAGGAGCAAAACAAGAAAAAAAAAGTTTTTCGCCTCCACGTGTCCGGTTTTCGCCCTCCCCAGAAGCACTTTAGGGGCCCATTTTTGCCCTCCCCAAACCCTTCTGTGCATCCCGTTTTCATCAACAACGCGCCCGTTTTTGGCCTGCTTCAGGGGGACAGGGAGGATGAAAACGGGATGCGTGGAAAGTTCGGGAGACCAAAATGGGCCATGAGGAGCACTGCAGAGAGCTTCTGGGGGCCGGGAAGGGAGAAAACATGACATGCAGAGGGTTTTGGGAGCCCCAAAACAGGCCCATAAGACTCACATAAATTTTCACCACTTTTAGGGGGGGGAGCAGTGGTGGGATATGACCGGTACACCCCAGACCTGGGAGCACCAGGTACAGTTTCGGTACGGTGCTCCGGAGGGTCCGCCCGCCCTCCTGACCTGTATTTGAGCCAATCAGGACTTACACACACGGACCGTACGGCGCTTGCACAATGCTCCGCCAAGCAGCTGGAGCATCGTAGAGCATTGTGGGCGGTAAGTATGCATGAGTGCGCCGGACGCCCTGCCCCATTGCACCATACCAGTTGCAACGGGATCCGGAACCCACCACTGGCCGGGAGTGCGTCTTATACGCCGAAAAATACGGTATTGTTACATAAAGGGGAAGGTTAGGCTTTCCCATCTGGAAACTTGGGTTTCCTTCACGTAGAGCTTTGCTGTTTTGCTTCAACCGTCCTTCATTAGGGGGATTACAAACACAACTTGTAACCATATGTTCTGGCCATCCTCACCGCCTGGAGTGTCGATCTCTTCATGGCTTCCCCAGGAAGTTCCTTTCCATCTCATTAAACATTAGGACAGTGGGTTTTCTTCCTCCCCTCTCCCCAATGGAGGCCAAATATTTCGTGGCTTCTGGTATGTCAAGTTTTGATGGAGCTTTGTATCGTTGTGCGTGTCTCCTTTGGCGGCCTCAGAGTCGGCGTTCTCCGAGGGAGCATTTGCCGTTTTTAGGTTCATTGTTGTTATTTTGATGTCAGGCTAAAATTCATCCAGCCCTCTTTCCCCAGATATATATTGCGTTTACCAACTTTAGCATTTTTCCAGATGAGATGAATGGAAACCAAAAAGACAGCTACCTCAATTTATTCCTTATTCTGAGGAAGGGTGAGCCAGCACATTCCCTCCCCAATCTGGGGCCAGCCAGAGGTGGCATTTGCTGGTTCTCCGAACTACTCAAAATTTCCGCTACCGGTTCTCCAGAACCTGCAGGATTTCACCCCTGGCTTTTGCGGGAGAGGCTGTACAAAGTTCATACCCAATGAAATGAAATAAGAGCTCCCTGAAAGACTCCATAAGGGTATTCACGGCCATTTTGGTGAAGGGGGCCGGGCTTTGGGAGGCAAAAAATGCTCTATTCGATGTATAAGACGCACCCAGATTTTCAGCCTCTTTTTTGAGGATAAGAGGTGCGTCTTATACTCCGAAAAATACGATATCTTAGAAAGAAAAGATTTCTCCAGGTTGTGCTTGCTTCAAGGGTCGCCTTTTAATCTCGGTGGCATCGTGGCATCGTAAGGGCTGAGATGAAGAGGTCTTGAGGGAGTCAGCATTGCAGTTGGGCTCTAACATCAGATCTCTCTCTCTCTCTCTCTCTCTCCCTCCCTCCCTCTCTCTCTCTCTCTCTTTTCCCTTGGGGAAAACTTATCTGTAGGGACCGGAGCCAGAGGGCAAATCTGTTCTCTTTTGCGGAAGGAGGGGTTTTAAAAATCGCTCCGCATAAAAGATCTGGTGTTTTCCCCTCTCCTCCCCCCTTTCTCGGGCACCGGTCAATTTTTAAAGATTTTTTTTTGTGTGTGTGCTTTGAAACTAGTAGGAGAAGTCCTCGATTTAACAACAGTCCGTTTAGCGACCGTTCCAAGTTACATCGGCACTGGAAAAAAAAGGGACTTACGACCGTTTTTCACACAACCGTTGCGGCATCCCTCCCGCGGTTATGTGATCAAAATTCAGACGCTTGGCCACAGACTCGGATTTATGACCGTCGCGGTGTCCCGGGTCACTCAATCCCTTTTGCGACCGTCTTGATGAGCCAAGTCAGATGGGGGAACTCGATTCACTTAACAGCTGTGGCAGGAAAGGTTCTAAAGTGAGGTGAAGCTCACTTGACTGTCTCGCTTAGCCACAGAAATCCAGGGCTTGGTTGTAAGTCGAGGACTACCTGCTGCCACCTGATTGCTCCCAGGAGGGAAGCACAGACCATCCCGTTTCATTCCTGTGGATGTCTTGGCTGTGTGGAGTCTCAGCACCTTCCCCACACTTGCCTTATTAATTACTGACATTTATTGGTAATTGAATTGAGCATTAAAAGCTAATGAATGGTGTCTGGTCACCTTTACAGGGGAATACCGCTGGCAGAGCTGAAGGCGCCCCAAGCAATTTTTTTCTTCTTTTTTTTATGAAGAGAGAAGCCGGTTTTCTGGCGCCGAGGTCAGCCAGGATGGGCCCATAACTCTTTGTGCCCATGATTAGAAGCCCAGCCTGTAGACTGACAATAATCCCCCTTTGTCATTCTCGGTTGCAGGTGCTTACTTACGGCTGTTTTTTCCCTTCCTCTCTTTTTTTCTTCTTGGCAGTGCCCTACACAGGCGATTAGCGCGTGTCGTAATTGAGCTGCTTGTAAAAAAAAAAAAAAAGAAAGATAATTAATTGGCATTTCACTCCTCCGGAGGAGGTCAAACTGCCCCCATCTTCGGTTATTACCCAACTAGTCATCCCCGCTCCAGACTGCCGTGTTCTTTCCCCAAGGTGACAAGATGATCTTTATCTTTGCTGATCAAGAATAACATTGCTGTCCTAATTAAACGAGACACGGAGGGAGGATTTGAGGGGTGACGCCCGAGTGGCAGGATTGATTAGATCCCAGTGCCTGAGCTGATATAAAAAATAAAAAAAAAGACCCACTACAAGTAGAACCACAATTGAATCCAAAATTTCTGTGGTTAAGCGAGATATTTCTTGAGTTTTGCTCCGTTTTACCTCCTTTCTTGCTCTTTGGTTGTTACGTTCGTCACGTGATCAACCATTAAGCGAATCTGCCTTCCCCGTTGACTTCGCTTATCGGAAGGTCGCAAAAAGGGATCGCATGACCCGAGGACGCAGCCATGTTCCTAGCAATAGCCCTTAGACTTATATACCGCTACACAGGGCTCTCTAAGCAGTTTATAGAGTCAGCCACTTGCCCCCAACAATTCGGCTCCTCGTGTTACCGACTTCAGAAGGAAGCAGATATGAATTGTGACCAACCATCTGAATTTTGATCCCCTGATCACGAGGATGCTGCCAAGATCGTAGCTTTGAGAAACAGTCCCAAGTCCCTTTTATTCATGCCGTAGTAACTTTGAATGGTTACCAAACAAATTGTCGTAAGTTGAGGACCACCTGAATTAACCATCGTACGGGAGAGCTACAACACATGTCAGGATTCCAAGTAATACACTCATAGCAAGCAGAACTCCGAGGCAAGTAGATTGCTTAAAAAACAGTTTTATTGGACATATATTGGCACAGACTGGTGAAAACCGACTCTAACGATTCCCGTGGTTTTCACATTTAAAAGTAAAAGTTTTTCCCCCTTTCCCAACTCATCAGTCACACGGCCCAATCAAGATGCTGTCCAGTTGTTTGGAAACTTCACTCCTCCTCTCTTCAGCCACCTGTGGGAATGACCTTGGTTCTCAGGGGAAACTATTTTGCTTTGGCTACAAAACCCCAGCTATCTCTATTCCCCCCCTCCCTAATCCCTCAGCACCAGTGTGTCAACGCTGAAGGGCTCCAAGATGGCCTCATTCAGGCCAGCTTCAGAGTTGACCCCGTGATTTGACTCCATATGAAACGGCGGAAAAAAAGCTGCAGCAGCAACTCGGAAAGAAATCTTGGATTCTGCAGTTTGGAGGTCGGCCTTTGCGGGCGGTGAGTGGGCTGGGAGAACGTCGATGGAGCTGTCCATCCGAGGTCACAAAACACCCCGGAAATTCCCCTGTGTCGACATGCACTTTCCGTGCCCTCACAGGTCAGCCCTCGGCAGCTGCAGTGTCATTATTGAAAACTATTAGTGCATTAAGAGATTGGAAATGATGCTATAAGCAGCAATTTGCTTCCCCTTCGAACGCGCCAGTGCAGCAAAAGCTAATGAAGAGAGAGAGAGAGAGAGAGAGAGAGAGAGAGAGACGGGTGTTAAGAACTCACGTCCTTTGTCCAGGGCCCAAGGCCGACTTGCTCAGCAGAAGGCCGTTTTCACCATCCAACAGAAAGTGCCAGAGGAAAGAAGCACAGCTCCAGGCAAACACCGTTGTCTTTATGTCGCGAGCAGTCCTTGACTTAACAGACTTTCGTTTAGTGGCCGTTCGAAGTTAGGCCGGCACCCCCCAAAAAAAACCGACATGATGACCATTTTTCACATTTAATACCGTTGCGGCATTCCCCCAATGGTGACATGAATGAACCTCGGCAGCTGACTCGTATTTATGACAACGGCAGTGTGACGGCAGTGTCCCCTTTTGGGACCTTCTGACCCGCAGAGTCAACGGGGAAACCACTTAACGACCAAGTTACTAACTTAATTTAAGAACTGTGGCGAGAAAGGTCATAAAATAAAGCTAAACTCACCACCACCCCGACAATCTGTCTTGTTTAGCAACATGCCGTATTTTTCGGAGCATAAGATGCACCAAGGTTTTGCACTCTTCCAAAAATGGGCAGGTTTTTTTTTCAAACAAAAAGGCAGGAGGCTTGTAGAGTGATCCTGGGAGGTGGGGGTGGGCAAAAACGAGCAAAAAGCAACCCGTTTTGCGAAAACGGGCCTGGTTTTTGTCAAAAAAAAAGGGCATGTATAGCCTTTAGGAGGCTTATAGAGTGCTCCTGAGGGGCTGGGGGGCAAAAAAACACCCCATTTTTCACTCATTTCTGCCCTCCCCAGCCCCCAGGAGCTCTCTGAAAGCTTCCTAAAGGCTATGCAAGGCCATTTTGGTGAAGGGGGCGGGGGTTTCGGGAGGCAACAAATGCTGTATTCAGTGTATAAAACGCACCCAGATTTTCAGCCTCTTTTTTGAGGGAAAAAGGAGTGCCTTACACTCCAAAAAATGCGGTAAATCATCATCTCCTTTTAACAACCCCATAATCGCTTGCGGGGTGTAGTCTGGGCAACTGAATGGTAAACTGAGTGTTTACTGGCCCGATGCCCTTCCTGTCAACAGAGCGGAGGTTTTTTTTCCCAGCAGATATATTCTCATTATGCCCAGAGAGAGAAGGAAATACCTGCCTCTACCTAGGATCGAACTCACAGCCCCCTGATTGTGAGGCGAGAACTCCACCTCTAGGTCACCGCACCACTTTGCTTAGCAACATAAATGTTGGGCTCCATTGTGGTCGTACATCGAGGACTACCTGTAATGGGAGGCGATCTAGGTAAACATTGCAGTGGAGACCTGGGCCTTTTTCCAAACGTAGCTCTGAATGTTTGCTTACTGGGCAGTTATGACCAACATAAGATAATCGGTCTTGGCCCCAAGGAGGTTACAATTCTCCTGTTCTTCCTATTCAGAGACCCCAAAGAGAAGGAGGGAAGGAAATAGTAGAAGCAGCCTGCGTTTGCAAGATAGTGCCCATACATACCTCCTCAGAAATGTGGTTTACTCAGAGGTAGGGTTAGGATTGTGCAATGGTCATGAAACAGACACAAACTTCAGAGGATAATCAGAACTGCAGAAAAACAATTATTACCAACCTGCCTTCCATCGAGAACCTGTATGCTGCACAAGTCAAAAAGAGGGCTGTGAAAATAACTACAGACCCCTCTCATCCCAGACGTAAATTGTTTCAACTCCTACCCTCAAAACGATGCTATGGAGCACTGCACACCAGAATAACTAGACACAAGGACAGTTTTTCCCCCCAAATGCCATCACTCTGCTAAACAAATAATTCCCTCACCACTCTCAAACCATTCACTAAGGCTGCATTACTACTAGTCTTCTCATCGTTCCTATCGCCCACCTCCCACTTATGACTGCAGGACTGTAACTTCGTTGCTTGTATCCTTACGATTTATATTGATATTGATTGTTTCCTGATTGCTTATTTGTATCCTATGACTGTCACTAAGTGTTGTATCTTATGATTCTTGACGAATGTATCTTGTCTTTTTATGTACACTGAGAGCATCTGCGCCAAAGACAAATTCCTTGTGTGTCTTATCACACTTGGCCAAAAACAATTCTGTTCTATTCTATTCCATTCCATTCTACATTCTATTCTATATTCTATTCCATTCTATATTCTATTCCATTCCATTCTATATTCTATTCTATTCCATTCCATTCTATATTCCATTCTATATTCTATTCTATTCCATTCCATTCTATATTCTATTCTATTCCATTCTATATTCTATTCTACTCCATTCCATTCTATATTCTATTCTATTCCATTCCATTCTCTATTCTATTCTATTCCATTCCATTCTATATCCTATTCTATTCCATTCCATTCTATATCCTATTCTATTCCATTCCATTCTATATTCTATTCTATTCCATTCTATATTCTATTCTACTCCATTCCATTCTATATTCTATTCTATTCCATTCCATTCTATATCCTATTCCATTCCATATTCTATTCTATTCCATTCCATTCTATATCCTATTCTATTCCATTCCATTCTATACCTTATTCTATTCCAATCCATTCTATAATATATTCTATTCCATTCCATTCTATATTCTACTCTACTCCATTCCATTCTATATTCTATTCTATTCCATTCCATTGTATATCCTATTCCATTCCATATTCTATTCTATTCCATTCCATTCTATATTCTATTCTATTCCATTCCATTCTATATCCTATTCTATTCCATTCCATTCTATATCCTATTCCATTCCATATTCTATTCTATTCCATTCCATTCTATATCCTATTCTATTCCATTCCATTCTATATCCTATTCTATTCCATTCCATTCTATATCCTATTCCATTCCATATTCTATTCTATTCCATTCCATTCTATATCTTATTCCATTCCATTCCATTCTATACCTTATTCTATTCCAATCCATTCTATAATCTATTCTATTCCATTCCATTCTATATTCTACTCTACTCCATTCCATTCTATATTCTATTCTATTCTATTCCATTCCATATTCTATTCTACTCCATTCCATTCTATATTCTATTCTATTCCATTCCATTCTATATTCTATTCTATTCCATTCTATAATCTATTCTATTCCATTCCATTCTATATTCTATTCTATTCCATTCCATTCTATATTCTATTCTATTCCATTCTATATTCTATTCTATTCCATTCCATTCTATATTCTATTCTATTCCATTCCATTCTATATTCTATTCTATTCCATTCTATATTCTATTCTATTCCATTCCATTCTATATTCTATTCCATTCCATTCCATTCTATATCCTATTCTATTCCATTCCATTCTATATTCTATTCTATTCCATTCTATATTCTATTCTACTCCATTCCATTCTCTATTCTATTCTATTCCATTCCATTCTATATCCTATTCTATTCCATTCCATTCTATATCCTATTCTATTCTATTCCATTCTATATTCTATTCTACTCCATTCCATTCTCTATTCTATTCTATTCCATTCCATTCTATATCCTATTCTATTCCATTCCATTCTATATCCTATTCTATTCCATTCCATTCTATATCCTATTCCATTCCATATTCTATTCTATTCCATTCCATTCTATATCCTATTCTATTCCATTCCATTCTATACCTTATTCTATTCCAATCCATTCTATAATCTATTCTATTCCATTCCATTCTATATTCTACTCTACTCCATTCCATTCTATATTCTATTCTATTCCATTTCATTCTATATTCTATTCTATTCCATTCCATTCTATATCCTATTCCATTCCATATTCTATTCTATTCCATTCCATTCTATATCCTATTCTATTCCATTCCATTCTATATCCTATTCTATTCCATTCCATTCTATATCCTATTCCATTCCATATTCTATTCTATTCCATTCCATTCTATATCCTATTCTATTCCATTCCATTCTATATCCTATTCCATTCCATTCTATATCCTATTCCATTCCATATTCTATTCTATTCCATTCCATTCTATATCCTATTCTATTCCATTCCATTCTATACCTTATTCTATTCCAATCCATTCTATAACCTATTCTATTCCATTCCATTCTATATTCTACTCTACTCCATTCCATTCTATATTCTATTCTATTCTATTCCATTCTATATCCCATTCTATTCCATTCCATTCTATATTCTATTCTATTCCATTCCATTCTATATTCTATTCTATTCCATTCCATTCTATATTCTATTCTATTCCATTCTATATTCTATTCTACTCCATTCCATTCTATATTCTATTCTATTCCATTCCATTCTCTATTCTATTCTATTCCATTCCATTCTATATCCTATTCTATTCCATTCCATTCTATATCCTATTCTATTCCATTCCATTCTATATCCTATTCTATTCCATTCCATTCTATATCCTATTCCATTCCATATTCTATTCTATTCCATTCCATTCTATATTCTATTCTATTCCATTCTATATTCTATTCTACTCCATTCCATTCTATATCCTATTCCATTCCATATTCTATTCTATTCCATTCCATTCTATATTCTATTCTATTCCATTCCATTCTACATCCTATTCTATTCCATTCCATTCTATATCCTATTCTATTCCATTCCATTCTATATTCTATTCTATTCCATTCTATATTCTATTCTACTCCATTCCATTCTATATTCTATTCTATTCCATTCCATTCTCTATTCTATTCTATTCCATTCCATTCTATATCCTATTCTATTCCATTCCATTCTATATCCTATTCTATTCCATTCCATTCTATATCCTATTCTATTCCATTCCATTCTATATCCTATTCCATTCCATATTCTATTCTATTCCATTCCATTCTATATTCTATTCCATTCTATATTCTATTCTACTCCATTCCATTCTATATTCTATTCTATTCCATTCCATTCCATATTCTATTCTATTCCATTCCATTCTATATTCTATTCTATTCCATTCCATTCTATATTCTATTCTATTCCATTCCATTCTATATTCTATTCTATTCCATTCTATATTCTACTCTACTCCATTCCATTCTATATTCTATTCTATTCCATTCCATTCTCTATTCTATTCTATTCCATTCCATTCTATATCCTATTCTATTCCATTCCATTCTATATCCTATTCCATTCCATATTCTATTCTATTCCATTCCATTCTATATCCTATTCTATTCCATTCCATTCTATTCTATACCTTATTCTATTCCAATCCATTCTATAATCTATTCTATTCCATTCCATTCTATATTCTACTCTACTCCATTCCATTCTATATTCTATTCTATTCCATTCCATTCTATATCCTATTCTATTCCATTCCATTCTATATTCTATTCTATTCCATTCCATTCTATATTCTATTCTATTCCATTCTATATTCTATTCAACTCCATTCCATTCTATATTCTATTCTATTCCATTCCATTCTCTATTCTATTCTATTCCATTCCATTCTATATCCTATTCCATTCCATATTCTATTCTATTCCATTCCATTCTATATTCTATTCTATTCCATTCCATTCTATATTCTATTCTATTCCATTCCATTCTATATCCTATTCTGTTCCATTCCATTCTATATCCTATTCTGTTCCATTCCATTCTATATCCTATTCTATTCCATTCCATTCTATATTCTATTCTATTCCATTCTATATTCTATTCTACTCCATTCCATTCTATATTCTATTCTATTCCATTCCATTCTATATTCTATTCTATTCCATTCCATTCTATATCCTATTCTATTCCATTCCATTCTATATCCTATTCTATTCCATTCCATTCTATATCCTATTCCATTCCATATTCTATTCTATTCCATTCCATTCTCTATTCTATTCCATTCCATTCTATATTCTATTCTATTCCATTCTCTATTCTATTCTACTCCATTCCATTCTATATCCTATTCCATTCCATATTCTATTCCATTCCATTCCATTCTATATCCTATTCTATTCCATTCCATTCTATATTCTATTCTATTCCATTCTATATTCTATTCTACTCCATTCCATTCTCTATTCTATTCTATTCCATTCCATTCTCTATTCCATTCTATTCCATTCCATTCTCTATTCTATTCTATTCCATTCCATTCTATATCCTATTCTATTCCATTCCATTCTATATCCTATTCTATTCCATTCCATTCTATATCCTATTCCATTCCATATTCTATTCTATTCCATTCCATTCTATATTCTATTCTATTCCATTCCATTCTATATCCTATTCTATTCCATTCCATTCTATATCCTATTCCATTCCATATTTTATTCTATTCCATTCCATTCTATATTCTATTCTATTCCATTCCATTCTCTATTCTATTCTATTCCATTCCCTATTCTATTCTATTCCATTCCATTCTATATCCTATTCTATTCCATTCCATTCTATATCCTATTCTATTCCATTCCATTCTATATCCTATTCTATTCCATTCCATTCTATATCCTATTCTATTCCATTCCATTCTATATCCTATTCCATTCCATATTCTATTCTATTCCATTCCATTCTATATTCTATTCTATTCCATTCCATTCTATATCCTATTCTATTCCATTCCATTCTCTATTCTATTCTATTCCATTCCCTATTCTATTCTATTCCATTCCATTCTATATCCTATTCTATTCCATTCCATTCTATATCCTATTCTATTCCATTCCATTCTATATCCTATTCTATTCCATTCCATTCTATATCCTATTCTATTCCATTCCATTCTATATCCTATTCCATTCCATATTCTATTCTATTCCATTCCATTCTATATTCTATTCTATTCCATTCCATTCTATATCCTATTCTATTCCATTCCATTCTATATCCTATTCCATTCCATATTTTATTCTATTCCATTCCATTCTATATTCTATTCTATTCCATTCCATTCTCTATTCTATTCTATTCCATTCCATATTCTATTCTATTCCATTCCATTCTATATCCTATTCTATTCCATTCCATTCTATACCTTATTCTATTCCAATCCATTCTATAATCTATTCTATTCCATTCCATTCTATATTCTACTCTACTCCATTCCATTCTATATTCTATTCCATTCTATATCCCATTCTATTCCATTCCATTCTATATTCTATTCTATTCCATTCCATTCTATATTCTATTCCATTCCATTCCATTCTATATCCTATTCTATTCCATTCCATTCTATATCCTATTCTATTCCATTCCATTCCCTTCTATGTTCTATTCCATTCCATTCTATATTCTATTCTATTCTAAACAAGATCGGAGAGATGCTTTAACTACAGATGATGATGTTTTTTTTCCACAGAAGGAAGCCATAGCTTCGGTCTCCCCCATCTTCAAAGGAGCAAGCATGGCCTGGTCACTTTCAGAAACATCCCCCTCGCCTCTCTTCTGGTTGATCCGCACCCTGATCCACAGACTGGCCAGCTGCCTGTAAGAAAAGACCACATATTCAAGGGGGCAGGGCATGGACCCCCTTTGGGGGGGTGGGGGGAGAAAAGCACTTTCCCCTTTTCTCACCTCCCTGAATGTCCCTTGAGATTTTCTGCTTGGAAGGGAGAAGCCTTTCCTCCACCCTTCTCTCCTCCTGGTTACATCCCTGCCAGGATCCTCTCCAAGATGCGTAAGGAGGATCTGATGGCTTAGAAACTCCCCCAATCCAACATCCTCATAAGTCTCAATCCGGCCAGTTTCTGGCACCTGCCCTCAGTCATCCTGTATCATGAAACAAAAAAGATTTCTGTACTAGAATTGCCAACATCTGGAATGCTCAACTGGAATGATCCAGTTGTCTCAGCTACAAATTTTCACCATTTCAATCCCAAGTTGACTTCCGTGGACCTTAAGTTCATACATAAGTGGCCAGTACTGGGGGCGTGCATAAGTTTACTAATGTGCCTAACGTCCCTGTGATTGTATTTTTCTTTTCTTTTATTGTTGCTCTCATTTTTGTTTGACAAATTCTAATAAATAAATAAAATAATTTTGCTCCATGTGATGTGGATGGGCCAAGGTCTCATTTCTCCAGAGTATCAGAGAATACCGAGATGTAAAGGCGTCTGAAGGCCAAACCATATGATGAACAGTTAGATACAGATACAGAGTTGGAAGGGACCTTGTGGGTCATCTAGTCCAACCCCCGCCCAAACAGAAGTCCCTACACTATTTCTTTTTTTTTTAATTGAAAAAGTTTTATACAAACAAATTTTCCCCCTTTTAACCCCCCCACCATACAGTATAAATCTCATACAGATACTATGCCCCCTCCCCTCCCCCCACCCCCACCCCCAAATTCTCATTCAAATATTATACCAAATACTTTACCCCCTCCCCTCCCCCCGTCTTAAAGTAAATTACTCATTCACCTATTGTACCCCCTCTCCTCCCAACAATCACAATATAAGTTTCTCTTAAAGTAATAATAGCCCATTAATCCCATCTTCTAAGCTAATTTAACATATATAAATCATAATATAAATTTCTCTTAAAATAACAATATTTCATTAATCCCATCTTCTAGTTTATTTATACATATATATTGCCCCACCCTTCACCCTAACCCACCCCCACCTCCCACTCAACCCCCCCCCCCCGACTTCCGCTATACACCACTCTAACAATTCCAAGCATCCCATGTATTGTTTACTCTGATCAACTATCAGTCTAAACATTCTTATCTAAAGGCTACATAATACCTCCTAGTCTGGTATTTATTCTGTATATAATCAATCCATTTTACCCATTCCTACACTATTTCTGACAAATGGCAGTCCAGTCTCTTCTTGAAAGCCTCCAGTTGTAAGTGTAGTTAAGGGAACTAGCTATCTTTAGCCTAATGATTAGAAGGCTCAGGGGAGACATGACTGTAGCCTTCCAGTACTTGAGGGACAGCCATGGAGAAGAGGGGGTAGGCTTATTCTCCGAAGCACCTGAGGGCAGGACAAGAAAGAACAGATGGAAGATCGTTAAAGAGAGATCCAACTAAGGAGAAATTACCTGACAGTGAGGACAATTAATCATTGGGACAGCTTACCTCCCAGAGTTGTGAATGCTCCATCACTAATTTCAAAGTAATTGGACCACCATGTATCTGGGATGGGTATAAAGTCTTCTGCCTTAGCCAAGGGGTTGGACTAGAAGACCTCCAAGGTCCCTTCCAGCCCTGTGATGATACAAATCTCCAGACCTAATCAATCAGTTAACGGATGCACCCTTTTTTTTAAAAAAAAAACTGCATTGTATTCCAGTACCTCTTTAATACCGATCTACTGTTTTTCTTCCTCGCGTCTCCCATCCCTACAGAGAGAAGTTGAAAAGCAAAGTCCCAGGGCCTCCACAGAGCAAATGGAAGCTTCCCCCACTCTTACGCCCAGACGTAGCAGGTACGTTCATCTTACCTCTTTCTTAAAAATTGGAGCCGGCCCTGCTTTTAAGGCAAACGGGCTTGGGTGGGAAGGAGGTGCAAATTTGGCTGAAATATGAAAGGACCAAAATATACTTTTAACTTATTATTAAAGCTTACTTCCTTACCATTTTTTAAAAAATTATTTTTTTTTTATGCTTGGTGAGTCATCCTGTGTTTATTGGTTTCTATAATAAGAGTGTCTTTTATCCACCTTTCCAACTTCTTGGAAAGGTCAAGTGGGATTCTTGTGAAGTGTGTTTGTGACATTTCTCCATCTTTGTAATCTCTTTTTCTTTCTTTCTCCCTCTCTCCTTCCTACATTTTTTTTCCTTTTTTGGCCGACAAGCTTGTTGTCACTCCAGTCATATTGATGATTAAATACTGGGTATGCTTTTGTTAACATTTTCACCTGAAATCTCAGCTTCCACACACGAAGCACAACCTTCACCTCTTCTTCGCCATGGGACCTTTTGTGCTCGTCATCCCGAGAGCTGTGAAATTTTTGCCAGAAACAAGAAAAACTGTCTGGGGAAAGAGTGAAAAAAAATGCGATGATAGCAAAAGAGACTGACTCTGGTTCTCAACAAGCAAACACGTGACACAAGGTAGCTGCCAGCAGCACAATTAACTTCGGGAGTTAATTGGCACCTTTGCAGAAGTTACATAGTCAGATGTTCGACCCGTTTTAGGATCTTCTGCACGACAGTCAGAATTCTTTCCCTAACCAGAGATACTTTCCCATTGAACAGAGAAACCTGGGCTATTCCAGAACGGAATTACCTATTTTGTTTGGCCGCAGTTTTCCAGCATTTCTGAGAAACGCCATTCCCATTGTCAGGGTTCCAAGTAATACACCTGTAGCAAGCAAAGCTCTGAGGCAGGTAGATCTCTCAAAGAATAGCTTTACTGGGTATACCATATTGGCACAGTTCTGGTGAAAATCAACTCTGAAGGTTCCCACGGTTTTCACCTAATTAAAAGTTTTTTCCTAGGGGTGAAATCCAGCAGGTTCTGACAGGTTCTGGAGAACCGGTAGCGGAAATTTTGAGTAGTTCGGAGAACCGGCAAATGCCACCTCTGGCTGGCCCCCAGAGTGGGGTGGGAATGGAGACTTTGCGGTATCCTTCCACTGGAATGGGGTGGGAATGTAGATTTTGCAGTATCCTTCCCCTGCCACGCCCACCAAGTCACACCACGCCCACCAAGCCACACCCACAGAATTGACTTCACTCCTCCTCTCTTTCTCTGGCCACCTGTGGGAATGTCCTTGATTCCCAAGAGAAAGTATTTTGCTTTGGCTACAAACCCGCAGCTATCTTCATTTCCTCCCCCCCCCTCCTCCATCTCCACCATGACAGCGCTGGAGCTTCAAAATGGCTGGGAACTGGGAAGCATCTGTTGGCATTCGCGGACACGGACCCCCCCCACCCACCCCCGTGATGATATTGTGCCCTCTCCCCGGGGTCAGTAGACCACAGGTTGAGAACCACCGTCCTGCACCATCCTTACAAACTAGTTTTTTCTCAAATTCTGCCCGTTTGTCCTAGCGATGCTCATTTTTTGGATTGTGGACCCATCGCAATGGAAAATCCCTTCGTTTTTGTTTCCAGTCTCGCGCTTAGGGGCATCACGCAGAATTCTCTCCTCCTCCTCCTGACAAGTTAATCTTCTAAACGGAGGGCGATTCATTCCTTTATCACATGAAGATGCATCCTGCCAGGGATACCTTACAGCAGGTGGAACTCTCTGGAGACCCTGGGGCTGGAGAGGCCTACACACACACACACCCTCCCCACCAATCTTTCCTTGAGTCCCGTCGCACACTGCCAGGAGCATCTAACTGAACTAGGAAGAGAGAAACAAGTATTTCTTACCAAAGCACTTTTCAGCAGCAGCCTCGTCGTCTTTTTGATCCCGATACCCACAGGAATGCTGCCTCGCGGCCCTGCAGCCACGCCAGCAGATACTGAGAGCGACTGGTTTAGAGGGGCAAGAAAACAGCAGGAAGATTAGCCATTACGGCTCACTTTGGGAGGAAGAGAATGAGTGACCGGTGTGGCTGGAAGAAAGAGAGGTGAACCACCAGGGAGAGCTAATTGGTTTTTCATCTGAGTGACAGGTGCTGTTGGAGAGGCCTCGCTTTGGCACAAGCAAAGCCAGTAGTTTGGGTGCTCAGCCTGTCGGTGTGTGTGTGTGGAAGAGAGGCCCACCACCTCTGCTGCGATAAAGGGAAGGTGGTTGTGTCAGGGTTCCAAAAGTACACCAGAGTCTAGAAAAGATGGCCTGACAGGTTGGTTGGTTGGTTGGCTTCTTTATTAATTTAGCGTACGGCCTATCATACTGTTCTGACCGAGGCTTCCTGAGAGCCTGAAGCAAACTCCTGGTCCCGACAAAAAACACTTATATTAATTTCCTGTGAATTCCTCTCCTTCACATCCAGCAAAGTCTTTCAAGGGAGGATTTACAGTCACAGACCTTCTCTGGCTTGGAGAGCTGACAGGCCGAGATCTGCACAACTTGGCCAGGAGTCTTGGAGAGTCACGAACCAATGAAGGGAACGAATGGTCTCCTGCAAACTCCACTCCCCTGTCGCTCCTCTTTTATTCCCTCTGGGAGGGGCCATTCATCATCCACCTGTGGCCTTCCTCCCAAGTCGACCCCTGTTCTTTAGCTGTTTGTCTGGCAGCTCTGCGCATGCGCACACTGGGAACAGGCTCCAGCTGTTCTTCTGCCCCACTGATGTCTGACTCTGAAGGCAGCTGATAACTGGCATACGGCCCTGGCCCCCTCTCTGCCTCCAACACAGAGCCCTCATCCGAGCCTTCCCCAGACTCTAGGACTGGCCCATCTTCCTCCCCAACCTCCTGACTGTCCGAATTTGCTACCTGCTCCACTAGCCGCCGATGGGCCACAAGAAGCAGTGGACTAGACTAGAAAACCTCCAAGATCCCTTCCAGTTCTATTCTATTGATCTTATGTGAATCAAGCTACTTGTGGCTTACAACCCTCGTCATTGCTTGTCACATGCAATACTAGTGCAGGCTTCTCCCAGGAGCTTGACAGAACGGAGGACCCATAGGCCATCACCCAAGAGTTGTGGCCGCTGGAATACAAGGCGGTTCCGCTTCGTAATAACGTTAAACAAACTATGAGGCATAAGCCCCAATTTGAGCCTTTAAATCTGCTTGGCTGAGGTAATGCTCAACAGCTGGGGAAGAAATGGAGAATCCCTGCAGTAGAGGAAATGGCCAAACCCACGATCTCTCCGGACCATCAGAGAGAGGAAGAAATCAAGTTTGCAAGGGAATCTGGCCAAGATAAAAAAAAATCACTGGAAGAGTGATCACCGGCTTTTTTTTATTATTATTATTGCATGTAGATTATCCCACAATGGTTTAAAAGTATAAAAACGCGCACACACAAGCTACAGGTTGGAAGATGAATTGGGAGAGCATAAATAAATGAGAAAAAGCAGAACCGTCACTAAGAGCAAGAATGCTATTTAAACTTTTTTTTTTTTTATAAAAAAAGGAGGAATGTCAAACATTAGGAAGTTTAGACAAGCTTGAGTCAACTTTCTTCTCTGTCAAGAGTTGGTCTTTATTTTGTTTTATTTTATTTCTTTGGATGCTCTTCAGGACTCAGCAGGTGTAGGGGTGCTGTTCACCTTTATAAATCGGGCTTCATTTAATAATTTGTCCTTTCATATCTTAAAGTCCCTGTCTCGGTCTCTCAAAGACCCATCTGTCAAGGGTCACTAGTTCAGCAACATTATACCAGTATTCCTCAACGTCCGACCGCAATGGTGCCCAAAATCTTCTGTGGCTAAGCGAGACGGTTGTTAAGTCAGTTTTGCCCTATTTTGTCACCTTTCTTGCCACGGTTGTTAAGTGAATCTCCGTGGTTGTTAAGTTAGTCACACGGTTGTTCAGTGAAACCGGCTTCTGTCAAGAGTTTGTTGCAAAAATCAAATCCCGAAAGCACACAGGGAGAACCGATTCAGCAGGATCCATTCACTTCTTTATATACATAAGAACACATGAATAAATGGACAATACCAACAGCAGATTCGTCCAACGTGGTAGAGAGGAAAGATTGTAAGCAGGTTCAAACACAGACAGGCTACACAGAGAATGAGTTTGTTGTAGTTTCAGTTCAGAGCTAAGCCACACCCGGACTCCAAACTGTTTCAGCTCCCATTGGCTGACTTTGTTACTAAGCCTTATTCATTGGCTGACCTTGTTACCATGTCTCTGCCGGTTCATGAATATTCTGACAGCTTCCCATTGGTCACAAGCACAGGGACGCTGCAACTGTCATAAACGTGAGTCAGTTTCCAAGAATTTTGATCGCGAGACCACGGGGGTTCCATAAGTCACTTTTTTTTCTGCGCCACTGTAACTGAACGAATTGCTCGTTATAAGTCGAGGAGGACCTGCATTGCTGTTGAGCCGGGAAACTATCGCCAAATACCGTAAAGAAACATGAGAAGTCCGCCAGCGCCAGCGGGGCAACATGCTGGAAAAGTCAATGAAAGCAACTCGGCTTGGCTGGAACTGATGACCTCAATAAGGTCAAGGATCCCAACAGAGAAAGGGGGAAAAGAAGAAAAAGCTTTTGAAAGCGGGCCAGCTTCCCGAAAGCAGGCTCGCTTTCAGCGCACACCCACTTTTTCCGGTCCCCGTTTGGAAAAGCAGGCACCGTTCTAACGTCGGTCACAGATGACTGGGCCGTTGGCATCGAACCGTCTCCCCTTCCCCATCGGCTCTTCAAAATAAAATAAAAAAAATATGTATTTCTGGATGGGAAGAAGCTTGGGGAATTCCCACCCCATTCCCCCCCACCCCTCCATATATTGTTTTAAGAAAATTGGATGCAGCTGTGGCAGCTGAGGGCATTTGTTGTTTTTTCCATCACAACGATCACTAAGCATCAGCTTTGCGAAACGGGGAGCCAATAAAAAACCCCGAGGCATGGGGCTCAAGCTTTACGCTGCCACCTTATTGTGCCTGAAAATGTGATCTATCTCCCTCCTCTCCCCCCCTCTCTCTTTCTCTCTTCCCCCCCCCCTCCCCCCATACAGACATCAAGCACTCTGTGGAATTTTTGAAACGTGATCAAGATCCCAGCGAGTTCCTGAACAATGTTCGGGGAGCAGCTGCAGCGGCTGTTCCGAAGATGATTTAATGAGCCAGACTTGGGGGAGTGAGGGGGAGATGGTGGCACATCCCCCTCCGCTTCTCATCTCAACCTGGTTTATCAAGCCTTCCTGGATAGACAGTGCACCTGCATTTGAACCCATTGGTATCCTCCAGTCTCAAAAGACGATGGTATCGTACTCTGGAAAGAGGTCAAAGCTGGAGTGTCCTCGCCAGAGCACGAGGCCTAGGTAGATTACCGTAGTTTTTGGAGTATAAGACGCACCTTTTTCCCTCAAAAAAGAGGGAAGAAGAGCTGAAAATCTGGGTGCATTTTTTGCCTCCTGAAACCCCGCCCCTTCACCAAAACGGCCATGCATAGCTTGTAGGAAGCTTTTAGAGAGCTCCCTGGGGTCTGGGGAGAGCTCCCTGGGGTCTGGGGAGAGCATGGCTGCATAAACAACTATCTGACAAACTGAAAGACAAAAAAAGTAAGTATAAAAAGTGGAAGGAGGGGGACATAACTAAGGCAGAATATCAGCAAATAGCCCGAGCCTGTAAAGATGAAGTGAGGAAAGCTAAGGCTCACAATGAAGAAAGGCTTGCCACAAAAGTAAAAATTAACAAAAAAAGCTTCTTCCAACATGTTAAAAACAAGAAAAAAGTTAAGGAAACAATTGGTCCATTGCTAGGAGAAAGTGGCAAGAAGGTGACAAGCAACAGGGAGAAAGCAGAACTATTTAACTCATGTTTTGCATCTGTCTTTACACAAAGGGATAAAACAGTCCAACCTATCAAAAGCAGCACCACAAAATTAGGAACACAAATTGAAATAGGGAAGAAAATGGTAAGTGAGCACCTGTCTACCCTAGATGAGTTCAAATCACCAGGACCGGATGGATTACACCCCAGAGTTCTGAAGGAACTAGCAGACGAGATCTCAGAACCACTGAATTATATCTTTCAGAGATCCTGGAACACCGGGGAACTACCAGAGGACTGGAAAAGAGCTGATGTGGTTCCCATCTTCAAAAAAGGGAAAAAATTAGATCCAGGAAACTACAGACCTATCAGCCTAACCTCAATACCAGGAAAGATTCTGGAAAAAATAATCAAGCAACGAATTTGCGAACACCTAGAAGCAAACAAAGTAATAGCCAAAAGCCAACATGGATTTGTCAAAAACAGATCATGCCAGACTAATCTTATTGCATTCTTTGATAATGTGACAAAATTAGTGGACCAGAGGAATGCCGTTGATATAGTTTACTTGGACTTCAGTAAGGCTTTTGATAAGGTAGACCATAACCTACTACTAGATAAAGTAGAAGAATGTGGGTTAGACAGCATCACCACCAGATGGATTGGTAACTGGCTGACCAACCGCACTCAACGTGTAGTTCTCAATGGAACTGCATCTACATGGAGGGAAGTATGCAGTGGAGTACCCCAAGGCTCTGTTTTAGGCCCAGTACTCTTCAACATCTTCATCAATGATTTGGATGAGGGAATAAATGGGGAACTCATCAAATTTGCAGATGATACCAAGCTGGCAGGAATAGCCAACACTCCAGAAGATAGGCTTAAGATACAGAAGGATCTTGACAAACTTGAACATTGGGCACTATCTAATAAAATGAAATTCAATGGTGAAAAGAGTAAGGTTCTACATTTAGGCAACAAAAACGGAATGCACAGGTACAGTATAGGTGATACCATACTCAGTAGTAGTAACTGTGAAAGGGATCTTGGAGTCCTAGTGGACAACCATTTAAATATGAGCCAGCAGTGTGCAGCAGCTGCCAAAAAAGCCAACACAGTTCTAGGCTGCATCAACAGAGGGATAGAATCAAGATCACGTGAAGTGTTAATACCACTTTATAATGCCTTGGTAAGGCCACACTTGGAATACGGCATTCAGTTCTGGTCGCCACGATGTAAAAAAGATGTGGAGACTCTAGAAAGAGTGCAGAGAAGAGCAACAAAGATGATTAGGGGACTGGAGACTAAAACATATGAAGAACGGTTGCAGGAACTGGGTATGTTTAGCTTAAGAGAAAGAAGGACTAGGGGAGACATGATAGCATTATTCCAATATCTCAGAGGTTGCCACAAAGAAGAGGGAGTCAAACTATTCTCCAAAGCACCTGAGGGTAGAACAAGAAGCAATGGGTGGAAACTAATCAAGGAGAGAAGCAATTTAGAACTGAGGAGGAATTTCCTGACAGTGAGAACAATTAATCAGTGGAACAGCTTGCCTCCAGAAGTTGTGAATGCCCCAACACTGGAAGTCTTTAAGAAGATGTTGGATAGCTATTTGTCTGAAACGGTATAGGGTTTCCTGCCTAGGCAGGGGGTTGGACTAGAAGACCTCCAAGGTCCCTTCCAACTCTATTATTGTATTATTAGTATTATTAGAAATGAGCAAAAAACGGCCCGTTTTTTGCTCAATTTTGCCCCCCCCCCCGCCCCCAGGAGCACTCTATAAGCTTCCTAATGCCTTTTTTGACAAAAATGGCCCCGTTTTCACGAAAAATGGGCCAATTTTTGCTCGTCCCCCCCCCCAAACACTCCACAAGCCTCCTAAGGTCTATTCATGCCCTTTTTTGGAAAAATAACGGGCCCGTTTTCATGAAAAATGGGCCTTTTGGGGAGGTTTGCAGAGTGCAAAACCTTTTTTTTTAAATTTGCCTCTTCAAAACCTTGGTGCGTCTTATATTCCGGTGCGTCTTATATTCCGGTGCGTCTTATACTCCGAAAAATGCGGTAATATGGAGGATAGACTGTTACCCAAGTGGCAGGTCCCCCCCCTCTTCACATCGCTGAAATAGTCTAATGGAACCGCAGAGCCGATACGATGGGTTCCAGCTGTATCACAGGAGTTACCAGATCGTGGTTGTACACAGTCACGAACTGCTTCCGGGTCTCCGGCTCCGGATTTTGCCTTGAGGTTGACTCCTGAAGCCAGGGGTGGGGAACTGTGGCTCTTTTGCGACTTGTGGACTTCAACTCCCAGAATTCCTGAGGCAGCTATGTTGGTTCTGGAATTCTGGGAGTTGAAGTCCACAAGTCGCAAAAGAGCCACAGTTCCCCACCCCTGCCTGAAGCCTTTTCCAGTAGTGGATAGAGCCACAAGGCAGTGGAGGTTTGTAATCCGAGTTTCCCTTCTCCTAGAACATGGTTCTGCCTCTTCCATCTTCAAAACCGTTGGCCGTCTTCTCCTGTAATCCTGGAAAGGGGCCCTTATGAGGTGCTACCAGCTGGACTAAGGTTTTTTTAAGGAGGTATTACTCCTCCATCACTCACCCTTTATCCCGGATTGTGACAGGCAGAGCCTGGCTTCCCAAACATTGGGCCCAGGATGGCGGGTTTGTATTTGAACCCAGGCCCAGCTAAAATGGGTTGGTGTGTGTGGAGGCTAGATCTGGGTGTCAACTCTGAAGCGAAGGTGGCTGGGGCCGTTTTGGAGGCTTCCGGGTTGCCACAATGCGAAGAAGGCATAAGGAGTGAGTGGGAAAGTAGCTAGATGGGGATTTTGTCAGCCAAAACAAAATAGTTTCCCATGGGAACCAAGGACATTCCAACAGGTGGCTGGAGAGAGGAGGAGCACAGTAACCAGGCAACCAGGCTGCGCCTTGATTGGTATCGTGCGACTGATTGTTTGGGGAAAGGGGGAACTTTCGCTTTTTAATCCAGTGAAAACCGCGGGAACTTTCAGAGCCAGTTTTCACCTGTCTGTGCCAAATATGTTATCTCCGAAAGAATCTTTCTTTGAGGAATCTGCCTGCCTCGGAGTTCTGCCTTCTATGGGTGTATATTACTTGGAACCCTGATGCTGGGTTTCCATCCTTCTCCCATCTGGTCCTCCCTGGTCTCCCCTGCTGCCTTCGGTGCCTTATCAGGGCAAGGCGGGAGCCCTTGTGGGTCTTCTTGAAGTGGCTTTTGTGAGAGGCGACGAGACGTGGGTTGTGCGTTTCCTGTGCTTGTTGTTGACACCCTGGGAGGCGGAAGAGCAGCCGCGAAAAGCCGGGATGAGTCCTGAGCAAGGATACGGTCCCTTGCCAAGGTTCAACGCAAAGTCCTCCTTTGGCCTCTGCGTTATCCTCTCCGTTGTTACTGCCGCACTACAGTGGCTCTTTCTATGGGGAGCTTTAGAGGTAGTCCTCGACGAGAAACGGTTTGTTTAGTGACCGTTCGAAGTTACAACGGCGCTGAAAAAAGCGGCTCAGGACCGTTTTCCTGAGCTTACGACTATTGCAGCATCCTGGTTGGTTGACCTGATCAAAATTCGGACGCTTGGATTTATGACTGTGGCAGTGTCCCGGGGTTGCGTGATCCCCTTTTACGACCTTCTGACAAGCAAAGACAATGGGGAAGCCAGATTCACTTAACAACTGTGTTGGATAGGATAGGATAGGATAGGATAGGATAGGGAATAGAATTCAAAATAATAGGACAGGGTAGAGTAGGATAGGATAGGATAGAGGATAGAATTCAAAATAATAGGATAGAATTCAAAATGATAGGATAGAATTCAAAATAATAGGGGTAGGGTAGGGTAGGATAGGGAATAGAATTCAAAATAATAGGATAGGATAGGATAAAATGCAAAATAAAATAGGATAGGATAGAATAAGGAAAAGAATTCAATAGAATGGAATGGAATAGAATGGAATGGAATGGAATGGAATGCAAGATAGGATAGAATAGGATAGGATAAGGAATAGAATTCAAAATAATAGGATAGAATGGAATAGAACAGAGCAGAACAGAATAGTTGGAGGGGACCTTGGAGGTCTTCTAGTCCAACCCCCTGCTCAGGCAGGAAACCCTATACATTTCAGGCAAATGGTTGTCCAATCTCTTCTTGGAAACTTCCAGTGTTGGTACATTCGCAACTTCTGGAAGCTAACTGACTAAATCAATAGCTGCAGTGATTCCCTCAACAGCTGCGGCAAGAAAGATTGTAAAACGGAGCAAAAGCTCCCTGTAACAACTGTCTCGCTTAGCCACAGAACCGTTGGGCTCCATGGTGGCCGTAAGTCGAGGACTGCCCGTCTCCTCGTGACTTATTCTAGCCCGCTCGACACATTCGCCCCTTTCCTGAGGATTTATCCGTTTACCGATTACCAGCCAGATTCCCTTGACATGCGGAGCCCCAGGCATCTCGTCCTCCCTCCCGCCAAGATCCACCCGCGCAAAGCTTAGCTGGTCCTTCCAAGGGCTTATCCCTAATCCTGACCTGTTCCGCGTGTTGTGTGAACACCGCCAGGGAGAAGGGGGCTTTTGAAGATAGCTCGCCCAAGGGCACCTCCTATCTCTTCTCCCGCTAGCTTCACATCAAACCTTGGCAAGGACAGCCGTCTTTCCCAAGGCTGTAGGGCCAGCTGGCTCTCGACAGCCCCGGAGGATTTGCTCGTCCTTGGCAGACTCCGATTACCTATTTTGACTAGGGAAGGAGGGGGCTGTCTTTTGCAGCACCCCCAGAATCTCATCCAGCCTGCTGACCCGCCTCCCTTCGCGGTCTCAAAGCAAAATCCAGAAAACAACCTTGCGTGGAAACGACTGGTGATTATCACTGCGTGTGACGCCGAAGAAATCTAACACACAGCGTGTAAGGCGTTATTAATAAATGCTTTCCTCTCCTTCGTCCTTTTCACCCCTTCCCCAGACTCTTTTTTGCTCAGGGAGAAGAAGAAAAAAATTAATTAAGACTTTCTTGATTAGGCATTTAATCAGTCCTTAAATCAATACAGATGGAGTCAATTAGATGGCTGTGCTTTTTTTTCCCTTTCTTTTTTGAACTTTTGAATAGATACTTGATGCTACCCTCTCTCTCTCTCTTTCTCTCTCTCCCTCTCCCTCCCTCCCTCCTGCTTGAGTCTCAGCTGTTAGGCTGGAAGGAACAGAACAAGAATTTCTGCTCCGAATTGCTGAACTGAAGTCTTTATTTTAAAGCCGTCATCCATCTGAGACCGGATCAATTGATGTGTTTATATTAATGGTCTCACCCTAAAGAGCTTTGTTCCACATTCCCTGTACTTATTGGCCAGCTCTTTCTTCCAGAAATAGAATAACAAAGTTGGAAGCCACCTTGGAGGTCTTCTAGTCCAATTCCCTACTCAAGCAGGAATTCCTATACCATCCTGGTCAAATGGTTGTCTAATCCAGGGGTCACCAACCTTCCGGACTTCAGGGACCACTAAATTCATAATTTCAAATCCCGTGCACCACTAATATGTATTAGTGACATGATGGGGTCCTTCAGGAACTTAGCTTGACCGCCTCTTAGTGGAGAGAAGCGCCTGGGGTCAACCCTAGGTTTGCTGCCCATTGCATTTAGGAATCTCAAATATGGCCAAGAATGAATGTTTGTCTTATAGCCAGCCCAGGCGCTAGATTGGCCCCCTGCAAACTCTGTCTTCCGTGGAGTCCGGCCGAAGTTTCGCGTGCTGCTCACTGAAGCGCCTGGACTCTTAGAGAGGGAAGGCCTGGAGCTACTAAACAGGCAGCCAAACTAAGTGCCTGAAGGACCCCATCCTGTCAGCGAGCGGGAGTAATGACCTCAGTGGGCCATATCTTGAGGATCCCTGATTTAGTGTAATGTGAAAAATGCAAAGATTTTCTGCGAATCACCAAAATTTTACCTGCAGACCATCAGTTGGTGACCGCTGGTCTAATCTATTTTTCAAAAACCTCCAGTCATGGAGTGCCGGATGCTATTCAGCCGGTTCGGACCGGTTCGGGCGAACCGGTTGCTGATTTTACATCTGGTTCGCCAAAGGACTGGCTGGCCCCACCCACCCCTCCCAGGAGTCTCCATGGGGCCCGTTTTGGATGCCAGATAAGTGCAGGGCCCACATAGAGTCTCGGAACTTCCGGGAGACCAGTTTTTCTGGTCTCCCGGAAGTTCCGGAAGTCCGCCTTCAGAATCTGGGGTGGGCAAAAATGCCCCGCCACGGTGCAGACGGCTAAGTAGGCCATGCCCAACATGGCCACGCCCACCCAGCAACTGGGCAGAGAACATGTTGCTAAAATCTTTCAATCCCACCCCCTGTGGGGAAAAAGGACATTTGGATAACGCCAAACTATTCTGTTGCTTGAACTAGAACAGTGAATAATTCCTCACTTATCTGAAGGTGTATCCAACCGAAGAGAGCCAAGTTATTTTGGCACATGAGGCAGAAGAGAACACAAACACACACCCCGCCCAAAAGACTTTTCTCTCTTCTCTGCCGGTCACGATACAACCATGATATCTTCACTTCAACAGCGATAAAGAGAATAATCCCATTTCGGGGCCTTTCCAAGAACACTTGGAGCAATCGTCTCGTCGGTAGGATTGGGGTGAGACACACACACACACACCCTGGTCTAACAGGACTGAAGGAACCTTCCAGAAGAAAGGCATGGTGTGTGCTGATCATCTTCCTTATTGGGATAAAGAACTGGAAATGTCGCGGGGGGGGGGAGGGAAACGCTTACAAAAATTAAAACGGTACGACAGTGGACGCTGCCAGTTGCCTCAACGGAAATGTACAAGAAAGTAGCCAGTCATTCTTTCTCTCCATTTGTTCACCCATGAGCAACGCATGTTGTTTGCGGATACCCATCTGCTGTGTTCTTGTTTCTGAACAAAAAAAATAATAATACTTTAAAAATAAAAGTTGGATTTTTTTTTGTTTTGTTTTGTTTTGCCCAGTTGTTTGGGATCTTCAAATGCAGCATTCCTTCCTTTTCCTTTCTCCGTTTTTAAGAGGACATCCAGCTTGGTAGCTCTCGCCTCCCAACGAGGAGGTTGTGAGTTCAATCCTAGGAAGAGGCAGATATTTCTCTCTCTGGACGCAATGAGAATTTATCTGCTGAACAAAACTGCTGGTTGGCGACAGGAAGGGCATCGGGCCATTAAATCACTCTTCTAGCTCCATTCAGTTGCCCAGACTTCACCCCACAAGGGATTATGGGGTGGTTAAAAGAAGATGATGAAGATGGAGAGAATGTCCAGCTTCAGTCACTTTCTTAGAATAATAGGATAACAGAGTTGGAAGAGGCTTTCTAGTCCAACCCCCTGCTCAAGCGGGAGAACCTATATTCTGGCAAAATGGTTGTCCAATCTCCTCTTAAAAACCTCCAGTGTTGGAACAGCCCACAACATCTGGAGGCAAGTCGTTCTACTGATCAATCGTTCTCCCCGTGGGGAAATTCCTCCTTAGTTCTAGGCTGCTTCTCTCCTTGATTAGTCTCCATCCATTGCTTCTTGTCACCGTCATTGTTGTAATCTCCCTTTCTCTTTCCTTTCTTCTCCTTCGTTGCCATCTGTTTTTTTAAGCACCAGGAAACCCTTCAAAGAAGTGGTTTTGAACCAGATGTGTTTCTCCTAGACATGAAATGTTATATCGGGTGATTTTTTTCCCCCATTGAAAAAAAACAACTACTTGTAGCTCAGGGTTCAAATGAGCAGTCCTCGATGCTCTCTCTGAACTTGGCTGTTTCCTTGCAAACATTTCATGACCCAAACTAGGTAACATCATCAGTGCAAGTAGGGAGGGCGGTTTGCTGTCAGTTTATATTCTGGTGGCTTGCCTGTACAGAGTTGGTGGAAGTGGTCTCAAGAGAGTCTTTGGTTGATGTTGACTTCTTTGGCAGTTCCTTGATTGGGATATGGCTTCCCTCATTGTTGATCTGATGTTAACCTTGGAGTTAATCTATGCCAATCTGGGTGCTGATTGCTGTTGGAGAGGTATTGGGGTCTTTTTGTTCCTTCTGGGGGTGATTGTCTCTTGCGTAGTATGTAGATTGTCAACGTTTCAAATAGCATCCAAAAGTAAATCCTAGTCCAAGGCAAAATATTGCTCAAAGTTCCAATTGATGAAGAGAGCCATGTTGGCACATCTGAGAAAAACTGAATCTGAAAGCTTCCCGGTTTTCCCCACCTGGTTGAAAGTTCATGATCTTGCCCCCACACCCACAAGCCTATCCCATGGTCCAATCTTCCACTGCCATGCTGGCAGCTTCCACCCATCCAGTTCCAGTCAGGTGCAGAGATGCAGAGAGAAAGGATGACCTTGGCTTTCTAGAAAGAATGTTGTTATGGCTACATATCATCTAACTTCGTATTTTCCCACCATAGAAAATGCATAGTAGAATATTAGAAAGTGTGGCAGGCCAAAGATCCAGAAGGAAAGATGGCTGCAGGCCTGACATAGATGTCATTAAAGTCTATGTGTCTATTGATGGCTAATTTGTCAGATTGCCAGAAATTCCCTGGCATCTTTGGACTTGGCCGGGTCTCTAGTATGGTAACCAGTGGTAGTATTCAGCCGGTTCGGACTGATTCAATGGCCACCTGTGGATGGGCCCGTCTACCCGCCCTGGGTCTATGTCATCCTATTTAGCCACACTTTCTAAGCCGCTCACATGCGTACAAGATGTGTACGGGAGAAAACCACATGCGCGGAAGGCGCACGCTCACAGTTTCGGTGCACGGCGAACCGGTGGTCAAATTATGTACAGCCCACCTCTGATGGTCCCGCATTCCCAATTGGAACTATGGAGAAATCTGCTTATCTGTTGTGAAATTAAAGAATATTCATCCTGTCTTGTGACTGGCAGTTATCGTTCGTGGATGCGTTTTGTCGGTCTTCTGCCTATTCGTCCGACATAGTGATGGTTGCAGTCCTTAACATTGTATGTTGTAGATATTCCTGGTTTTTTTTTTCCCTTCTGGGGTTGCTCGGCCTTTTTGTTTGCGTGGGATATTTTGGACCATGAAACGTCGGCAAGAAAACAAGAGATCACCAAGGACCTCTCACTTCAGCTGAGTCGCACTGACCCAACTGGCTCCGATTTCTTCCACTTCTCACTGGATCCCGAGCGCCCATCGTGTCAATCACTCTTAAAATCTCTTCTTGGGAGTTTCATCTTCCGAGCGAGGCTGAAGGGAACTTGAAAGAATAGATGATAATGACCATATCTCTCTCTCTCTCTCTCTCTCTCTCTCTCTCTCTCTCTCTCTCTCTCTCTCTCTCCCTCCCTCCCTCCCTCCCTCCCTCCCTCCCTCTCTCTCTCTCTCTCTCTCTTTAAAAAGAAACCCCTGCCTTTATATACTTTTTTTTCGGGAAGAGGTTGAAAAATGAGCCATGTCTTGTCTAAGCAAGGAATAATAAATACAAGCAGGTGTGAAAGGTTGGAATTGAAAACAGATGGGTATGACGGATACGATCTGATTCCCCCACAGCATCGGTCTTTAATCCCTGTGGTTTAGTGCGAATGCTTCCCCCCTGACGCAATGCAGGAATAATAAATGGAGCAGCTCACGAGGAGTGGGGTTCTCTCAATGGTGGCTTGGTGAGGGGCAGGGATTCGTTATTGATGGGGGGGGGGGGAATCGGTCTCAATTGACCAGCTGCTCAACTCCCCTCGTCCGCAGAGTCGTTTTTGAACTGTGCCTCTGGCTTCGGTCTTCCCGATCCTTAGTGACACTGAAGAAGTGACGGAGGAAGGCACTAACGCTGCATTTTGCACGTCGAGTTAATTGGACCACGGTATGAAGCCCAAGATATTCCACCTGATCGTATCTTGGGCTTCGATAACTTGGATTTAAGCTCATGGGCCTTTGGTGAACTCAAGTTTACCTCTGAATAAGTTTGCATGGCAACGCTGAATTGGAGACTTTATACACACCCACACTTCTATCCCTCCCCTAGATCTTAGTAATTTTGTGCAAAATGCCTCTGGATTTGAATCCTGCATGATTTCACTCAAAGGAAAAGTTGGCTTTGCATGTAAAATGAGTAACTCGGCTAACTCCGTGAAAGGAAAGCAAGTTCCATCTCTTTCAAGGCTCTTTTCAAAGGAGTTGAAAAGTGAGCATAATAAAACCTTGCGTTAATCCTGCCGGTAAGTCCGATCCAGGCGGCAGCTAATATTCCTACTTATTGCCGCCGTCTCCGCCTGGAAGGGACCACTCCTCTCTGAATCCTACCCACCCAAGGTAACGGAGAATAAACCTGCTTTTTGGAAGAAAAATTAATCCCGGAGAAGGGAACACTCAGCATTACATCACGAGAGAGGCCCCGTCCATTCTTCACAGATTCCTGGATTGTGGAGCTTTACGTTTATAATGGGCTTCAATAGGCTGGATGATAACAAACGCAGCAAAATGTTCCCGTCGCGAGGATTTGCCATGATCAAAACCATTTCCCGTAGCACCCACGCGACTTCCCTTTTCTTGTTTCTCAGCGTATTTACCTTCTGACTTACCCCGTCAAAATTTATCAAGGCGCTTCCAAGAGATTCCTGCGTCAACTCCCCAACACCCCCCCCCCCAAATTTGCTCATGGTACAAATTGCCCCAGATAAAACGCAGTTACAATTTGGGCACACTTGGTTGGAAACGCTCTCAGTGGCCACTAATAAATAGTGCAGTCTTTGGAAGTCCTCCTTCCAGTGTTGGGACATTCACAACTTCCGGATGCACGCGGTTCCGTTTTTTAATTGTTCTCACTGTCAGGAAGTTTCTCCTTGGTTCTAAGTTGTTTCTCTCCTTCATCAGTTTCCCTCCTTTGCTTCTTGTCCTCTGCCCTCAGGGGCTTTGGGGAATAGTTTGACTCCCTCTTCTTTGGGGCAGCCCCTGAGATATTGGAAGGCTGCTATCATGTCTCCCCGGTCCTCCTTTTCATACCAAATTCCTGCAACCATTCTTCGTATATTTTAGCCTTCCGTCCCCTAATCAAAATAGAGGAAGAGATTAATTTTCTCTGTAAGCTCCCCATTATAAAACCTCAGTGCCTCACACCATTGAAAAGCAAGCAAAACACATACTCAAACATATATACTCATGTAGACATATCTCTTATCTATCTATCTATCTATCTATCTATCTATCTATCTATCTATCTGTCAATCTATCTATCTGTCTATCTGTCTATCTATCTAACTATATCATCTATCTATCTCTACCATGTTTCCCCGAAAATAAGACAGGGTCTTATTTTCTTTTGACAACCCACCCCTGAAATAAGTGCTTGGCTTTATTTTGGGGGAGGCCTTATTATTTTTGAGGTGCAGGAGGCCCCTTAACCTCAGCCTATGGCCCGCAGATCAGCTGACCCAGAGAGGGACGGTTTCTGGCACACTCTTGCCAGCTTTAGCGTCGCTGGGCCTGCCGCTCTTTTTGCGGCCGCCACTAAGAGAAGGGATGCCGTAACTAGGGTTTGAGGGAGCGGCCTCCGTGAGGCCGTTCCGCGTGGATAGTAGAAGCATGTGGGGTGGGTGGAGCATGTTCCCCCCTCCACCCCCAGGAAACAGTGGCGACTGGCTGCGCCTGCGGTTAAATATTTTAGGGGAGAGCTTATTTTAGCACAAGCGCTCAAAAGCTCAATTGGGCTTATTATCTGGGGAGGTCTTATTTTGGGAAAAACAGGGTATATCTGTCTGTCTGTCTATCTATCTTATCTTACCTATGCCAGTAAGCCCCCGCGAAGTCATTTATTTCCATTCTCAAAGTTGAGAGACCTAGGACATTTGATGAAAGACGCAAGCGTCCTAAAAGGAGGGTTACGACTTGCGCTCTTAGGGAAAGAAACAGATGCTTCGTTTAATTGTTCTCATTCTCTAGCGCTTCATAAATAAGGGCTCTTGAAAGCCTCATTATCCCTTGAGGCGAGGAGCAAAATACGGAAGTCCTCAGCCACTCTTCGGGAGCAAAAGAAATAAAATTCCAGAGCCAGAACATCCTGAGATCCAATTTTCTTGCGTTTATAAAACCGACAAGAAACAACGAGGCCAACCGTTCCGATTCTTCCCCCCTCATCCAAGCGAAGGTGTTTGAACCGAATTCTTTCAGCAAGTCTCCTTCACAAGATCGGGATGGAAGTTTACAAATGAGAATAATAATTTTTTTTTTTTAAACCTCGAATCCTTGTGAGGTAGATAAATAGATGCAATTGGGGAGGAAACCTAAGGGTTTTTATTTATTTTTAATCCTTTATACTTCACTAATTCATGTCGCTTTTGAACCCTTCTTGTTTTGTATTTGTTATTTTTAGACCCCCGAGGTTCTGTTTGTTTTTGTTTTTAAAAAAAGCACTTTCATATAACTTTATTTCTTCTAAGGTTGGCAAAGTATGAAGCCTGGGTTATTCTTAGTGCTAAATTATTTATCTTTGTGCCTTTTCTAATAAGCAGGATTTCTGATTCTTTTATTTGTTCTCCTGGGAGCCTGGTTGCCCTCAGTGCCGAGAAAATCTGAATAAATATTCAATATTGCCACGGTTGTTAAGTGTACTACTGCAGTTGTTAAGTTAGCGGCACGGTTGTTAAGTGAATCCCCCATTGGGGGGGGGATGTGGCTCTCCCATTGACTTTGCTTGTCAGAGAAGGTCACAAAAGGGGGTCGCGTGACCCCGGGATGCTTCGCCCGTCGTAAATATGAATCAGTGGCCAAGCGTCTGGATTTTGATCACATGACCATGGGGATGCTGCAACGGTCGTAAGGGTGAAAAAACGGTGAGAAGTCACTTTTTTTTCAGGGCCGTTGAAACTTTTGAACAGTCACTAAGCAAAATGTTGTATGTCATCCACGCATGCAGTGGCAAAATTCTGTGCTTCCACAAGGAAAAATTCGGTTACAGAATTACAGATGTCAATTTGCGCTAATATTTTGTAGATATCTCTTACAATTTTTAGAGGAATCATATTTACACACCTACTTATCTGCTCTCCGATCATGTCAACCAGGGCAGGGGTCAGCAAACTGCGGCTCCGGAGCCGCATGTGGCTCTTTCCTCCCTCTGCTGCGGCTCCGCCACCGGTCGGCGCCACAATTTTGAGAGGAGCTTCCGGTGGGGGGAGAGAGGAGGGAGAGAAGCAGAGTGTGCCAGAAGAAGACTCTATGGCAAGGGGAGGGTTTTCCAGTTGTCTCCGCAATTGATAGGGCTCTCGGTTATGACAGGTAGAGGGAAAAGTACGCCACGCTAGGAGGAGACTCTATGGTGGGGGAACTGAACTTCCGGTCAGTTCCAGAATTGAACAGGGGGCTTCCGGTTAGGACCTTTGTGGCTCCCGGAGTTTTCTTTTCTGTGGGAAATGGGTCCAAATGGCTCTTTGAGTGTTTCAGTTTGCCGACCCCTGAACTAGGGCATGATCCAAACTGTTTGAGACCATGTATTTTATTACCATGGATGTTGTTATCCACTACTAGCTGATAAACCGGCATTGCCTGGGTATTTATTTATTGGGGTGGGGGGGAAGAATGTCCGAACCAAACATAATTCCTAATGTTCAATTTTCTCCCTTATCAGAGGGAGTCCCCTTGTGGATTACTGTGAAGCCATTACCATGGCAACTCCACTGCTCTGTACAATGGAAGCCATTTTACGGCAGTACAATAGAAGCCATTTGAAGGCACAACAGGCTGTATCTTAACAGAAGACACACCCCGAAGGGTTTTAGGGGTGTCTTACCCCAACAGTATTTTTTTTCCAGAGAGTAAGTCATCTGTGTACCAAGCTTGGTTGAAATTGCTCGAGGCATTCCAGAGTTATGCTGGAACACACACATATACACAGCCATTTTTAGATAGGAAGAATAATATTATTAGTATTACCTTTTAACACTTTTAAACAGCGATGATTCTTGCCTGTTGCTGGTCTATGACCACAATAAAGTTCTATTCTGTTGCAAATCAAGGATTACCTGTATTCCCGTACTGATTTTCAAAACGGTAATGCCTCAAAAGTGACGCAACGCATTGATCTCACTTCCTTGGTCTCTTCTAGATCAGGAATGGCCATTGAAGGGCGGAGGTCCAGGGTGAATGAAAGCTCGCCGAACGTCACACCACCTCCACCAGGTAAGATTGCCCTGGTTTTACCTCCTTATGTAGCTGCAGGTGTCAGGCCCAAAAGTCACAAAGGACCAAATATTCCTGGGTAAAAAAAAAAACTATTTTTTTATCAACCCAAAGGCTGCGTTCCACAACTTGGTGGCTTTAAGACGGGTGGAATTCTGGGAATTGAAGTCCACCCAGGAGGAAGAGGCTGACAGCTTGGGGAAGGCCCGAATGAAGCATTTGTCAGCTCGGTCAGAAGAATGGGAAGCCACAGGGTAGTGCTCGGCTTAAAACCACAATTGGGACCAGAATTCTGGCCGTAAGTCAGGCACCGCCTGACCAGATCCAATCTTTCAATTGTTGGTATGGTTATTAAACAAATCTCGTAGTTGTAACTGAATCCCCTTTGAGCATTTTTTTTTTTTTTGCCGGTAACATAAGTCAAGGACTTACGTTATACCCTCCAGGACCTCGTGCAATGAAATTACATGCCATCTTCAGTGTACATTATACATAAGAAAACTATAAAAAGCAAAACGAACACACATCCTTCACATCCTATACAATTGAATTGAAAACCTCTGATATTGCATTACTATTGCACTATACCGTAGAATTCAATATAGTTACTGCCCTGCCTCTGAATTCTGAAGCCATCATAACATGTTGGAAGGAAAAGCTAATTCAAAAACACGCATCATGATTTCTTGGGAAATTACCAACCTGTTAAACAAGATTGTGATGTTGGCGCCTTGGTGGCGCAGTGGTTAGAGTGCAGTACTGCAGGCTGCTTCTGCTGACTCCCAGCTGCCTGTAATTTGGCAGTTCAAATCCCACCAGGCTCAAGGTTGACTCAGCCTCCCCGTCCTTCCGAGGTGGGTCAAATGAGGACCCAGATTGTTGGGGACAAGAGGCTGACTCTGTAAACCACTTAGAGGGGCCTGTAAAAGCACTATGAAGTGGTATATAAGTCTAAGTGCTATTGCTAAGTGCTAAAAAGCACGCAATATTGTGGAAATGAGTAGCGGAAAGTGGAAACATGAGAGTTCACCAGGCTGATATTATATGGAACAAAACTGACTGAATCTGTTCTGCTTCAGATACTATGAAGCCTCTTCTTGGAAGGTAACAAGGAAAAGGAAATTTAACCACCAATCCCTGCAGAGACAACAAAGTTGGAGACTGCAAACACGCAGCTTTGAATGTGGAGAATGTGATGAGCAAGTGGGTGGCAAGCAATAGTAAGAAATGTGTACGCTGCTACTCTGACAATACAGATTCCTGAGTTAAGCCTGAATTCTGGTTTTGAAATCCCGCCTCCTAAATGTTTAAGGCAACATACAGTACATGCAAGTGTTTAAAAAGTAATATCTTCCTTCCTTCCTTCCTTCCTCCCTTCCTCCATCCCTCCCTTTCTCCCTGGCTGCGTATAGATAGCTGTGACTTGACGTTCTTTCTCTCCCTGTTTTTTAAATGTCAGTCTGTTTTTGGAACAGATGGGTGGGGAAGCAAGGGAGAGGAAGGCTTACTGCAGAATGGGAGGTGAAACAGTTGATAAGAAAGACAGACAGACAGACATATTGAGATTGGAAGGCACCAAAGCTCCACGCTGGGTCTTGTTCCAGGAGCCTTCTCCAGAGAGCTGGGTCTTCACAATAATGTGTCTCCGGAGTAGGATCATTTGAGCCTGATCATGTGTGCTTCAAACCAGACCTCTGGGGTGGATTTCTTTGATGATCCGTTTGTTTGTTATCTCGGCTGTCCACGGTCTTCTGAGGAATTTCCCAGCACCCGAGTTCAAAAGTGCATCTACTGAATATACCTCACAGTAAATCCATCTCTACCTCCAGGTGACTCTGTCATCAGTTCACAAGTACCATATTTTTCGGGGTATAAGACAGATTTTTTTCCCTCCTAAAAGAGGCTGAAAATTTGGGTGCGTCTTATACTCCGAATGTAGCCCCGCCCACCCACCAGCCCCTACCCGTCGGCCTCCGCGCATCCTCTTCCTGGCTGCAGAGATTGCCACCGACAATGACTTGTGTTTTTCGGCTACGCGCATTGCGTTTTCAGCCTCCAAATGCTCGGCGCGCAGTGCCCAAAATGGGTACCCAGAACAGCTGCTGCCTTCTCTTACCTCTCCCCCGCTTTGCCTGCTTTAGTCACTGGAGCTCCCTCCAAGGATCAGCTGTGCTTTTGAAGCTGTTTTCCAGCCCAAACATGAGCTAAACGATCTTCCCTGCTTTGCCTGCTTTAGTCACTGGAGCTCCCTCCAAGGATCAGCTGTGCTTTTGAAGCTGTTTTCCAGCCCAAACATGAGCTAAACGATCTTCCCTGCTTTGCCTGCTTTAGTCAATGGAGCTCTCTCCAAGGATCAGCTGTGCTTTTGAAGCTGTTTTCCAGCCCAAACATGAGCTAAACGATCTTCCCTGCTTTGCCTGCTTTAGTCACTGGAGCTCCCTCCAAGGATCAGCTGTGCTTTTGAAGCTGTTTTCCAGCCCAAACATGAGCTAAACGATCTTCCCTGCTTTGCCTGCTTTAGTCACTGGAGCTCCCTCCAAGGATCAGCTGTGCTTTTGAAGCTGTTTTCCAGCCCAAACATGAGCTAAACGATCTTCCCTGCTTTGCCTGCTTTAGTCACTGGAGCTCCCTCCAAGGATCAGTTGTGCTTTTGAAGCTGTTTTCCAGCCCAAACACGAGCTAAACGATCTTCCCTGCTTTGCCTGCTTCTCTAATTGCTGCTCCCTCTGACAATCAGCTGTGCTTCAGGAGTATAACCCTCACCATCCCCAACCTCAAAACCAGTGAGCGAACTGATGTGCTGAAGCTGACCAGACTAAGGACGCTAGGCAGATGAATACCTGGTAGGCAGAATTCCCCCACCCGACCCCCCATTTTCCTCCCTCAAAACTAAAGTGCGTCTTATACTCCGGCGCGCCTTATACTCCAAAAATACGGTAGGTCTTCTGGCACAGACGTTTATCTTCCTGGGACGCAAGGAACTGCGCACACCTCACATGCCTTGGAAACAGAGACCCTCCTCTAAAAAAATCAGAGCCTCTAGGACCACAGCCCAATTTACCGTATTTTTCGGAGTATAAGACGCACCTTTTTCCCCAAAAAAAGAGGGAGAAAATCTGGGTGCATCTTATACACTAAATGCAGTATTTTTGACCTCCCAAAACCCTGTCCCCTTCACAAAAATGGACGTGCAGAGGCTTTGGGAGTCCTGCAAAGTGTCCCTGGGGGCTGGGGAGGGCAAAAACGAGTGAAAAATGGGCCATTTTTTGCTCGTTTTTGCCCCCCCCCCCCCCAGTCCCCAGGAGCACTTTGCAGGCCTCTCAAACTCTCCGCGTGCCCCATTTTTCACAAAAAATGAGGCGTGCAGAGGGTTTGAGAGGCCTGCAGAGTGCAAAAACTTTTTTAAAAAATTACCTCTTCAAAATCTTGTTGCATTTTATACTCCGGCGCATCTTATAGTCCTAAAAATACGGTAGTTCTTTCCCACCCCCGCCCCCCCAAGGCTAATCTATGTTGAGCAACTCCATGTACACTTTTCTCTGTTGGATCTGGGCCTTGTGTCAGGCTGAGCCTTCGTGTGGAAAAAAATCTTCCCAAACTTGGCAGAGCAATCACTTTTTTTTGCTATTTCACCCTAGACTAAAGAAGAACCCCCCAAAAAATTATCTCCTTGAATGTTTCCCTTTTAAATTCAGGGGCCGCTAATCCAGGTGTCCTGGCCCCCTTCCAGCTCCGTAACGACCTGCTCATCACGTTAATCCCTCCGAAATACCGAGGGCTGCGCTGGCTTATCTTCACGGAAGGTTGAGAACCCTTCTGTCAAGTTGCCTTTTTCCACCCAAGTTTCACCCTGTGCTTAAAACCTCTTGTCAAAAACGCTGACAGCCTTCAGCGGAACAACGCGCCATGGATCTCTCTGGAATGACTGGTTCCCCTCGGTGCCCGTTGGCAGCTTGGAGGCTTGCACGCCAGGGTCCTGGGTGTTGGACCTGCTCCGTTGATGCAAAATACTGTATCTCCTGCCTTTGAACGTTGCATTTGAAAACGAGCGGGCAGTTAAGCCAGAGAGGTCTCCATAAAAAGGCAAATTTTCAATCATCAAGTTAGCAGGCAGAGATGTGTACATTTTAATCCATGTGGGATTAAAATCACCTTCCAGCCACCGGAATGTGCCCACAGAGACAGGATCCATGCTTACTTATGCAGGGCCTTGCATGGTCAGTCCACTATCTAGATTCTAAAACCTCTGTGGTTTGTCAGAAGCATCCTCCTGGGGCCCTCTTGTGGCCCGCCAGCGACCAGAGGAGCTGACAGCAGATTCGGAGAGTGGGGAGGAAGATGGGCCAGTCCTGGAGTCTGGGGAAGGCTCTGATGAAGGCTCTGTGTCGGAGGCAGAGAGGGGGGCAGAGCTGTATGCCAGTTATTAGCTGCCTTCAAAGTCAGAGATCAGTGAGGCAGAAGAACAGCTGGAGCCTGTTCCCAGTGTGCACATGGGCAGAGTGGCCAGACGAAAGGAGTAGCTAAAGAACAGGGGTCGACTTGGGAGGAAGGCCACGGGTGGACAAGGAATGGCCCCTCCCAGAGAAAATCAAAGAGGAGCGAAAGCGGAGTGGAGTTTGCAGGAGACCATTAGTTCCCTTCATTGGTTTGTGACTCTCCGAGACTCCTGGCCAAGTTTTGCAGAGATCGGCCTGGCAGCTCTCCAAGCCAGATGAGGTCTGTGACTGTAAATCCTCCCTTGAAAAACTTTGCTGGATGTGAATGAGCAGAATTCACAGTCAATTAATAAAAGGGTTTTTTGTTGGGACAAGGGAGTTTGCTTCAGGCTCTCGGGAAGCCTCAGTCAGAACAGTCCCCCTCGCAGAGCCTGCTTTTAAGGTACCGGTTAATCCAGACCCCCTCGGCTAATTCCCAGCCTTCCTTTTCTATCTTTCAGGTGAATATGTAATTACGGTCCTCGAAGTGACATCACCTCCGTTTCTAGGCCAACTTCTCCCACCTGTTTTCAAGCTTTTAAGAGTCCTGCCAAGGAAAGAGATAATTCTGGCCTCCGGTAAAGACATCCAGAAAGATCTTGGCAGTTAAAGGGAGAGGAAATTGATGGACCGCAACCAAGCTCTCTTCCCCCTCCTCCCCCTGAACTCTGGGGGAGATATACTGTATATATATATATATGCCCTTCGCTGGGAATTATTCATCTAATTTCACCTCTCCATAAAGTTCTCTCCAAGAGGATCATCAGCATGGGAACCAAACAGCAAAAGAAACGAAAACCCACCCGTCTGCTTTTGTCGTTTCTTCCAGCCCACCTCAATTCCGATGAACTCTAGATAAATTTAATTTTCCCTTCGGCGGAGGCCAAGCCATCAGTCCTGCTGGCCTCGACCGCATCGCGTCTCTCTAAATCAAAATGGACTTTGCGCCTTCGACGACGACAACAACAACTAAAAAAAAAAAGATGAACACCATGCAAGCGAGGGAGTTTTTTTGCAATAGTTCGCCGAGATGTCCCTAACAAAGTGGATGAATCAGCCAGGTCCTCTTAAATGGCCGAAAACGCACGTCGCAAACTATATTTATAACGGCGGGACTCATTTGGCGGAGGGTCCGTTTATGATTGGACCGCTCGGCTTTGCGTTTGTTAGAAAGGAACTCTTCTCTGACCAGTACATTAAGAAATAAAAGAGAAGGCGTTTAAAATTCGCCCACTGCAAGCAGGAAAACGGAAAAGTGTTGATTATTTGCAAATAAAGCTTTAGTGGCACAGGCCAGCCAAGGAGCAAAGCTTGGAAGAGGGGAGGAGGAAGAGGGGGAGTGGATCTGTTGGAAAAACAGTTCTGACTGGTGGCAAACTGGGATTGGAGACACAGCGTGATCCGCCCTGGGGGTGGATCCACCCTGAGGGCATCTTTCCCCCTGAATGCCTTTAGTGTCGCAGACTAGGGGGATTCTGAGACATCTCTTTCAGGGGTGAAATCAACTTACCTTCGCTACCGGTTCAGGCAATGTGAGCGTGCCCGTGTCACCTCCGCACATACACAGGACCTTTGATTTCCGCCGATCAGTTGTGACGCACAATTTAAATTCGCTAGAAAGTAGGAAATCCCACGATTCTAGCTAATACAAATTGTGTGTCACAGCTGATTGTCAAAAATATTGGTTCGCCCGAACCGGTAGCATTATTTTTTTTTTTACTATCAGTTCAGGCAAACCGGTAGCATTTTTGCTAGCGGTTCGGGTGAACCGATCCGAACCGGTAGCATTTCACCCCTGATCTCTTTGAAGGGTGGCGTTCTCTCGGAAACCCCGCGTCCTTCATGAGTCAGATACCACAGTCTGTGGAAGCAGCCCTCTCTTACCTTCTGTTCTGGGCTAAAAAAAAGAAGATGGGGTATCCTTTTTAGACGTCCAATATCTCACTTTGTCCAGGCGTAGCTAAACCGAACCACTGCATTTGGCAGTCTGTCTGTCTCTGAAGGCAACAATGCCAAGAGAAAGAGTAACATTGCTTTCATTCTAGACTCTGGGCTCTGCTTTCTTGCTAGCCACCGTGAAATAGATGTCCAGATAGATAAACTTTTAGATGTATAATTTATCTTCCTTCTGTCCTTCGTTCCTTCCTGGTTTCTCTCTCTCTTCTTTCCTTCCTTTCTTCTTTGTCCCTTCCTCCCTCCCTTCCTTTCCTCTTAGTTTTTCTCTCTCCTCCTTTCTTTCTTTCCTTTCTTCTTGGTTTCTCTATCTTCTCTTTTCCTTCCCTTCTTCTTTCTCCCTCCCTCTTGGTTTTTCTCTCTCTCCTCCCTCTTTCCTTTTTTTCCTTCCTTCCTTTTGTCTCACTCTCTCTCTCTCTCTCTCTTGGGTTTCCCTCTGTCCACCCTTCCTTCCATCTTCTTTTTCTTCTTCCTTCCCTCCCTTCCCTCTTGGTTTTTCTCTCTCTCCTCCTTTCTTTTCTTCCTTCCTTTTTTCTCCCTCCCTCCCTCTCTCTCTCTCTCTCTCTCTCTCTCTCTCTTGGTTTCCCTCTCTCTACCCTTCATTCCTTCCTTCCCTCTTCTTTTTCTCCTTTCTCCCTTCCCTCCTTTTCTTCCCTCTTGGGTTTTCTCTCTCTCCTCCCTTCTTTCCTTAATTTCTTTCTTTCCTTCCTTCCTTCCTTTTCTCTCTCTCTCTCTCTCTCTCTCTCTCTCTCTCTCTCTCTCTCTCTGTTTCCCTCTTTCCACCCTTCTTTCCTTCCTTCCCTCTTCTTTTTCTCCTTCCTTCCTTCTTTCCTTTTCCTTCCCTCCCTCCCTCCCCTTTAGAAACCCCCAACAATTCCTATTTCTTTTTCGTTTTGGGGGGAGCCTGTCTTTAAAATCCAAAACGCGAAGAAAAGATGTGTCAATTTTACAAGACTTCTGCAGGATTTCAGGAATGCCGAAGGGAAGTCAAAATCCATTCCCGCCCTTCGGTGCCACAAAAGGAGAGCCAATCAAACGAGCAATCCTTCTTTGGCAAAGAGATGGGAGTTTTATCCCACCTCCCTCAATGGCGTGTGGCAACCCGTAAGTTGTTGAGCATGAACAGGTGGGCTTGCCTTTTGTGGTCCGTCCCCTGCTCCCTCGCAAGTTATTTGCGGGGGTGTTTGAGGAGAAAGAAACACCTACGATATTGCCTTGGTAGTTGTACATGGTTTTCAGATTCTCCTGGCAACTAGATCGGTGTGGTTTTTTTCAGTTGTCAATGTCTCCTGTTGGAATATACATGACTGGTTGGAAACAATGGGATTTTTTTTTTAAGGGGAAGAAACTTAAAACCCCCTGACTACAAGGCAAAATATGCTGACTTATCCAAAGATCTGGGGCACGTCCCAGAGTCTGTAACTTTTCTTGAGCACATCAAGAGTAGATGTTGCAGTGTCGATTCGTGTTTTTTGTGAAAAATAGGGGAAATAATTTCCTAAACGTTGATATTCCCATCCCTCCCCCACAGGAAAAGCAAGTCCAAATCGCTCAATCGCGTTTGGTTTTTTAATTTAAATTTTCCAGCCCCGCCACAATCCGTCGTTGTGAAGTACAGTGAGGGACGTTTGACCTTACCGATTTTGCTCAACTATTTTACGAATACAGGGCAGTCCTCGACTTTACAACAGTTCATTTAGTGACCGTTCTTTTCGCTGTGTACCGGGCAAACCGGTAGCTCCGACGATCAGTTGAGAGTGAGCAGCTGATTTAGTGACCGTTCATTTGGTGACCGTTCTTTTCGCCGTATACCGGGCGAATCAGTTCTCTCCGACGATCAGCTGAGAGCGAACCGGTTCTCTCCAACGATCAGCTGAGAGCGAACCGGTTCTCTCCAACAATCAGCTGAGAGCGAACTGGTTCTCTCCAACAATCAGCTGAGAGCGAACCGGTTCTCTCCAACGAACAGCTGAGAGCGAACCGGTTCTCTCCAACGAACAGCTGTGAGCGAACCAGTTATCTCCAACAATCAGCTGAGAGCGAACCGGTTCTCTCCAACAATCAGCTGAGAACGAACCGGTTCTCTCCGACGATCAGCTGAGAGCGAACCGGTTCTCTCCAACAATCAGCTGAGAACGAACCGGTTCTCTCCAACAATCAGCTGAGAACGAACCGGTTCTCTCCAACGAACAGCTGAGAACGAACCGGTTCTCTCCAACGAACAGCTGAGAGCGAACCGGTTCTCTCCAACAATCAGCTGAGAGTGAACCGGTTCTCTCCAATGATCAGGTTGGCCCACCCGCCCTCACGCTTCACTTACCTATATCTTCTCAGCTGATTGCCGTGCCTCAGCTGTGTTACTCCCCAAAAACTAACGTGGAAGGTAAGTTTTGATCAAACTGTTTTCAGGGCATTTGGGGGGCATTTTTGGCCTTAAAAAAGGCCTGTTTTAGGGTCATTTTCAGGCTGTCTTCAGCCCAAGAAACAGCCTGAAAATGCCCCCCAAAACAAGCAGGATTTTGGCCATTTTTCGGGTTGCTTTCCGGTGGTCCAGCACCCGTAAAGACCAGCTGACTGGCACGTATGCGTACGCTTTCCAGTTTGGGCACTTGGTGACGAAAAGGTTTGCCATCAGTGCTATAGGGGGAAAATAGTTCTTTGATGATGATGATGATGGAGGGTAGCGTTCAACTTTTTCTGGCCCCTGTTTTATACCCGGGAAAAAGAGAAACGTGGCGAGAGAGAGAGAGAAAAGAGGTGGAAAAAGAACCTCTCCATGCCGTTCAGGGAGGATTGTGTCTTGAAAGACATCCCAAACCTAACAGCTCTTCATCCCCACTTCATCACAAAAGTCAGGGCAACAACTTCTTTTTCTGAGAATTTCACCCATTTATTTTTGTTTGGTTTATAATACAATAGTAGAGTTGGAAGGGACCTTGGAGGTCTTCTAGTCCAACCCCCTGCCTAGGCAGGAAACCCTATACCGTTTCAGACAAATGGATATCCAACCTCTTCTTAAAGACTTCCAGTGTTGGGGCATTCACAACTTCTGGAGGCAACTTCTGTTCCACTGATTAATTGTTCTCACTGTCAGGAAGTTTCTCCTCAGTTCTAAGTTGCTTCTCTCCTTGATTAGTTTCCACCCATTGCTTCTTGTTCTACCCTCAAATGCCTTGGAGAATAGCTTGACTCCCTCTTCTTTGGGGCAGCCCTTGAGATATTGGAAGACTGCTATCATGTCTCCCCTGGTCCTTCTTTCTCTTAAGCTAGACATACCTAGGTTTTTTTTTTGAAGTGGGTGAGTGGGCTGAAGGAACCAACGAGAGGGTGTTTTTTTTTGGGGGGGGGTGCTCCTTAAAGGAAACGAAAGCGTTGGCACAGCCAGACCGAAGAGATGGATAATGGGGCGTTGATTCGTAAGAAGAGAAGGGATGTTGAAAAACTAGTAAACAAGATGTTGCGAAACAAAACAAAAAAAATTGACTGTGTGTGTGTGTGTTTCCCACACGGCAAAGCTTTTTGTCTCTTAGGTAGCACATGGACACTGTGGTTGCCATGGTAAGGTACATGGGCTTTTTTTTTTTTTTTAAAGAAATTATAAGCACTATAAATAGGCATTTCTCTTTTCTTGGCCAGGAAGAGAAGTGAGAAATTTTATTCAAGCAGGTGCCCCAGCGGTCAGAATTATGAAAGGACAAAACGCACGGCTGTTGACCAAAAATGCCAGCGATATTGGACAATGAGTGCGTCAGTGGCGATGCTCTTTCTGATAGAAGGGCCTGGAGGAGGCCAGCCAAGGAAACTGCCCATGGTGGCACATTGATGCTGAGACTCTAGAAAGAGTGCAGAGAAGAGCAAGAAAGAGGATTAGGAGCCAGGGAGAGAAGCACTAGGGATGACATGATAACAGTCTTCCAATATTTGAGCAGTTGTCAGAGAGACGAGAAGATTGTCCTATTCTCCAAAACATGAGAGGGGGGACAGGAAAGGGAAGACGGAAGAGAGAGGAAAGAGAAAAGGAAGGAAGAAAGAAAAAGGGAAAGAAAGACAGAAAAGAGAAAGAAAGAAAGGGAAGGGAAGGGAGGATGGAAAGAAGGAACAGAAAAAGGAAGGAAAGAAAAAAGGAAAGAAAGAGAAGGGAGGGTGGAAAAGGGAGGAAGAAAAAGGGAAAGGAAGAAAGAAAGAAAGGGAAGGGAGGATTTAAAGAAGGAAGAAAAAGGGAAGAAAAGAAAGAAAGGATGGAAAAGGGAGGAAAATAGAAGGAAGTTAAAGAAAGGAAGGAAGGGACGGGAGGATGGAAAGAAGAAAGGAAGAAAAAGAGAAGGAAAGAGAAAGGAAGAAAGGAGGATGCAAAGAAGGAAGGAAGAAAAAGGGAAGGAAAGAGAGAAAGAATGGAACGAGAAAGAAAGGGTTTGGAATTTGTTCCCATATCCAAGCAGAGATTTGGGAAATCCGAATTCCTCTGCTCTCATCCCGAGACCCTTTCAGCCCCCTGCAAAATCCCATCCCAGCTACAGCAACATCTGTAGAGAATTTGAGAAAAGTATTTGCTACAGAAACATCGGCTTAAATCATTCCATCTCTCTTTCTCTTCCTTTCCCACCGTTGGAGACGTTGATGAGAAAACAGCTTGCCTCAAGACTGTGATGCTGTGTGTGTGTGTGTGTGTGTGTGTGTGTGTGTGTGTGTGTGTGTGTGTGAGCGAGAGAGAGAGAGACACACACACACATGGAAGGGGTCCCGGCCCCGAAAAGAGCTGGAGTCCTGCTAGAAAAACATGGGGTGCATTAAAGCCAGGAATGTATCTAGGAGAAGTTGAAAGTAAAAACCCCGTCAGCTTTTAGAAGTGTAGAACTTTTCCCAACGTTGAGGCTGGCACAGTATCTGTGGCCCCAAGACCAACACACACACACCTCCAAGAATACAGGTGCTCCTCGACTTACGACTGCAATGGCATCCAAAGTTTTTGTTGTTCAGTGAGTTTCGCCCCATTTTACGCCATTTTCCGGCCACCGTTGTTAGGCGAATCCCTGCAATTGTTCAGTTAGTCACACGGCCGTTAAGTGAGATCCGGCTTCCCTGTCGATTTTGCTTGTCAGAAGGTCGCAAAAGGGGACCACGTGACACCCCCCCCCACACGCAACCGTCATAAATATGAATCAGTTCCCAAGCATCCAAATTTTGAGAATGCGACAACTGTCGTAAGTGTGGAAAAGAGTGGTGAGTCACGTTTTTGCAGGGCTGTTGTAACTTTGAATGGTCACTAAACGAATCATTGTAAGTTGAGGATTGCCCGTAGCGCATTGCCGTAAACCAAGTCCGATTGATACACGGGCTCAATTCACAGGTAGTCCTTAACTTACAGTGTTCATTTAGTGATCATTTGAAGTCACGACGTCCAGTGGGAAAAAAACATGACTTATGGCCGGTCCTCACACTTAGGACTCCCATGGCATTCCCCCAGTCAGGTGATCCAAATTGGCAACTGACAGTGGCAGTGCCCACGGGGTCTCATGATTGCCACCTGCGACTTTCCTAGCTGGCTTCTGACGAGGAAAGTCAATGGGGGAAGCCGGATTCGCTTAAAGACCACATGATTCACTTAACAACTTTAGCGACTTGCTGAACAACCGTGGGAAAAGTGGTTGTCATTTAACAACATTTAGCCATGGAAATGTTGGTTCCAATTGTCGTCGTAAGTTGAGGCCTCACTGGATTGGCGTTTGGCTTCCCAAGAGCAGGAAGCCAACTCCTGGTCCCGACAAAAACTCCTTTTATTCATGGACTGTGAATTCTGCTCATTCCCATCCAGCAAAGTCTTTCAAGGGAGGATTTACGGTCACAGACCTTCTCTGGCTTGGAGAGCTGCCAGGCCGATCTCTGCAGAACCTGGCCAGGAGTCTCGGAGAATCACGAACCAATGAAGCGAACTCATGGTCTCCTGCAAACTCCACTCCCCTGTTGCTCCTCTTTTATTTCCTCTGGGAGGGGCCATACATCGTCCACCTGTGGCCTTCCTCCCAAGTCGACCCCTGTTCTTTAGCTACTCCTTTCGTCTGGCCACTCTGTGCATGCGCAGACTGGGAACAGGCTCCAGCTGTTCTTCTGCCCCACTGATGTCTGACTCCGAAGGCAGCTGATAACTGGCATACGGCCCTGGCCCCCTCTCTCTCCCTCCCTCCCTCCCTCCCTCCCTCCCTCTCTCTCTCTCTCTCTCTTATATTTTAAATTAAACTTTCTAGCTGGAAACACATTCAAACCTTCAAACTCACATGTTTTTCCTGTTGTTGATTCTTGCAGTTCTAGCCGATCCCCATTACTTTCCTTTTTTTAAAAAAAAAATACCAATGAAAGCCCAACAGAATTATTAGTCACCTATTTTGTCCTGCTGGACATTTTTGGTGCCAGTGTAAATTTCCCAAATCTAAAAAGAAAAAGAAAAACAACCCAACCCAGGAGGTGAAGTTTTATTTATGCAAAAGGAGCGGGGGGGGGGGGGGAAACCTCCTCCTTTAGAGCACAAAGATCATTTTCCATCTTTCTTTCTACAGATTTTTGATTTGTTCCAAACAAATAACTTTAGCCTGAATCAACAGGCTACAGCGAGATTTTCTTTTAAAAATATATATATATATATTATTATTATTATTATCCGACTGTGTTCCTGGAAAGATTGGCAAGAGTTTGTTTTCTTTTTTGTGCTTTCGTAACTGTTTTGGCTCACCAAGCCATGTTGTTAGAAAGGATCATATAATATTAACATTTTAAATCAAAGAGATGGTTATGTATAATAAAACATACTCTCCAGAGATTCTGATGATACATTAATTGTAACTGTATAGATAGAACACCTGCAGAAGATCAGGAGACTTGGGATATATTTTGCAACCTCTTTGTCTTTGGGGGTAGGGGAGGAAGGAAGAATGGAGAGAAGGAGGGTCATGGAAGAGGGAGGAAAGGAAGGAAAAATGGAGAGAAGGAAGGTCATGGAAGGAGGGAGAGAAGGAAGGAAGGAAAAATGGAGAGAAGGAGAGTCATGGAAGAGGGAGGGAGAGAAGGAAGGAAGAATGGAGAGAGGGAGGGAAGGAAGGAAAAATGGAGAGAAGGAGGGTCATGGAAGAGGGAGGGAGAGAAGGAAGGAAGAATGGAGAGAGGGAGGGTCATGGAAGAGGGAGGGAAGGAAGGAAAAATGGAGAGAAGGAGGGTCATGGAAGAGGGAGGGAGAGAAGGAAGGAAGAATGGAGAGAGGGAGGGTCATGGAAGAGGGAGGGAAGGAAGGAAAAATGGAGAGAAGGAGGGTCATGGAAGGAGGGAGAGAAGGAAGGAAGGAAAAATGGAGAGTAGGAGGGTCATGGAAGAGGGAGGGAAGGAAGGAAGGAAGAATGGAGAGAGGAAGGGTCATGGAAGGAGGGAGAGAAGGAAGGAAGGAAAAATGGAGAGTAGGAGGGTCATGGAAGAGGGAGGGAGAGAAGGAAGGAAGAATGGAGAGAGGAAGGGTCATGGAAGGAGGGAGAGAAGGAAGGAAGGAAAAATGGAGAGAAGGAGGGTCATGGAAGAGGGAGGGAGAGAAGGAAGGAAGAATGGAGAGAGGAAGGGTCATGGAAGGAGGGAGAGAAGGAAGGAAGGAAAAATGGAGAGAAGGAGGGTCATGGAATGAGGGAGAGAAGGAAGGAAGGAAAAATGGAGAGTAGGAGTGTCATGGAAGAGGGAGGGAAGGAAGGAAGGAAAAATGGAGAGAAGGAGGGTCATGGAAGGAGGGAGAGAAGGAAGGAAGGAAAAATGGAGAGAAGGAGGGTCATGGAAGAGGGAGGGAAGGAAGGAAGGAAAAATGGAGAGTAGGAGGGTCATGGAAGAGGGAGGGAAGGAAGGAAGGAAGTCTAATTCAAAGTAATCAGCAATGTAAGATTCATCAAACAGAGACAGGATGGTGATCGATTAAAAATGCCCTAGTGGATCCTATAGTAAACCCTCTGAAGTCCACTCCAGAAGCAGATTCCAATTTAAAATTACACTTCTCAATATTAGCTGCCCTCTTATATTCAAGATTATCCCAGACACTCTGGGAGGGCAATGAACGTTTTTCTTGACCTACAAAGCATTACCGTTTTTGAAGCAGGTGGATGAGGAAGAGAGAGAGAGAAAGAAAAATCAGGATTTATTTGGACCCTGGACTTTTGCACTGCACACATCCATTTGCTCTTTTTAATTATTACATACCAAGCTGCTACCATCTTAGGGGCTGGCTGCCTGTCGGGCCTGCCTCACAGCTCAATTGCGAAAATCACCAACACCCACCGCCAATATAGAGATTATACAAGCAACCCCGATTTTGTGGGTGAATTTGTAGAAAAGTCTCCATTAACTAGCGGAACACCCTTAAAACAATTCACAAAAGAACCGTGTTGCTTTAGCTGGGACCTTGTTTACCAGACTCACACACACGCACACACAAATACACAAACATGTGCCTTTTCGTGGACTATAATTTGGTGACTTTTTTGTACTCTGTAAGCTGGAAAGTCAGAAAAAGCGGTTGGCTGATTTGTTAGCTTATTACAATATCCCTTGGGTTTTCCTTTCCTTTTCTTTCTTGTTTAGACACTCCCCTTACATTTTCCCAAAAGGTAGAAGGCATTTTCTAAACTGTCGTCTAAAATCTGAGATATATATATATATACATTTTGGGAGTTGCCATGGATATTAATGGCTTTCTCGCATGTGGGTATGTTTTTTTTCCCTCCCAAAAATTAGCAGGAGGAAGGAAGGAGGGAGGGTGGATATGGAGAAGAAAGGAAAGGAGGAGAGAGAGAAGAAAAAGGAAGAAAGGGAAGGAAGGATATGGAGAGGGGAAGGAAGGAAGGAAAGGAAAAAAAGAAAAGGCAGGGAAGGAAGGAAGGAAGGAAGGAAGGAAGGAAGGAAGGAAGGAAGGAAGGAAGGAAGGAAGGAAGGAAGGAAGGACAGACATGGATAGGGGAAAGAAGGAATTTTACATGTCATTGTTCTTACGCAATGTATCCTGAATCCATCTCTTTGTGTTTTCCTTTGCCATTGGTTAGAATGCACTATTGCAAGCTAAGTCACTGCTCACTTCAGGAGTTCGATTCTGACCGGCTCAAGGTTGACTCAGCCTTCCATCCTTCCAAGGTCAATAAAATGAAGACCCAGATTGTTGCGGGAGATAGGCTGACTCTGTAAACCGCTTAGAGAGTGATGTGAAGCCCTATGAAGCGGTATATAAGTCTAAAAGCTACTGCTACCTGGATTCCCTTTATCTCGCCAAAGCGACTCTAGGCAGCTTACAGTCATCGGGAAGGAACTTCCAGTTGGCCCGTAGGGGGCGTTTTTCACCCTCCCCAGCTTCCAGAGGTTTTCCCCGAACCTGGGGAGGGCAGAAGCTGCCTCCCCTGGCCCTCCAGACGAGTGAAAAATCAGCTGGCCAGCGCACACGTGAGCACTGGAGCTGCCAGCAAATATGGCTCTGCATGCCACCTGTGGCATGCATGCCATGGTTTCACCATCACGGCCATAATCCCTTTCAGAGTAGAGTGTGGGCAACTGAATGAATCTGAGTGTTTACTGGCCCAATGCCCTTCCTGTTGCCAGTACGGAGTTATATTCAGCAGATCAATTCTCATCGTGCCCAGAGACGGAAAGATCTGTCTAGGCAGCTTACAGTCCTTCCATGAAAATACCATCTAAAACAGGGTTATCCAACTTCGGCAACTTTTTAAGACTCGTGGACTTCGACTCCCAGAATTCCCCATCCAGCATGACCCAGAGACAGTTGAAAGTGTTGCGGGGATTTACATCCTAAAAGCCGCACTTTGGGAGAGGCTTAATCCATCGTGCACCTGACTGCTTCGCTTCCTCACTTCTTTCTATTTCCCATTTAAAAGAGAGCTCGGCCCCCTCCCCGCAAGGCTTCCCGAGATTTCAAAGGGGGCTGGAGGGGGAGAAACATCTGCCAGCAGAAGTCCTGTGTCAGCAGACAGCACCAATTAAGTGCAGCCTGCGCAACAGCTTAATTACTGATGAGACGATTCTCCTGACAAACGGGAGCCACTGCCTGCCGTACGAAAATCTCCAGCCCCGGGGAAGGCGGAAGGGCGGAGGGAGCAACGTTCTCACTCCGGGCCTCGGGAAGTGAAACCCAACGGAAGACAAAGGCACACACATACACACACGATCTGAAAGGCGCTGGACCGCGAAGCTAAACAGCTGGCGCACAACGGGCAGGAGAAAAGGAGGCTGGAATTTACTTCTGCTCTGCTTTCTCTCTCTGCGTTTGGGTCAAATGGCACACGGAGCAACCCGTAATTCACGCTTGTCCTGTGCTCTGGCACCTCAGCTCTGCTCTGAAGCTTCTGAGATCATCATCATCTTTTAAGGACCCCCATAATCCCAGGGTGGAGTCTAGGCAACTGAATGGAGCTAGCAGAGCGTTGAATGGCCAGATGCCTTTACTGTCACCAGAGCGGAGTTTTGTTCAGCGGATATTTTTTCTCATTGTGCCCAGAGAGAGAGAAATATCAGCCTCTACCTAGGATCGAACTCACGGCCTCCTGATTGCGAAGCCCCTGAGATGGCCCAACTGAACTCCAACAAGGTTCATGCGTAGCTGTTATTCTTCACTCAAGGAGAAGACTTCTGAAAGTCCGAATCAACAGAATAGCAAAGTTGGAAGGGACCTTGGAGATCTTCTAGTCCAAGTGGAGACTCTACACCTGTGATGGCATATGTGCCGGAAGTGGAACGCAGAGACATCTCTCCGGGTACGCCAGCCATCCCCCGTTGCTCTTCCAGGTTCCGGCCAGTTTTGTCTTCTCGTGCACGGGAGTGCTGGAAATCGGAAGAGCAGCTCCCTGGCACCCATGCGTGCACCAGGAAGCTGAGCTTCTAGTTTCTGGCACACCCAGGCGTGCCGGCCAGCTAGTCTTCACGCACACATGCATGCCAGAAACCAGAAGACCATGTGACCAGTGCGCATTTGCGTGCCGGAAACTGGAAGCTCAGCTTCCCGGCGCTGCTCTTCCAGTTTCTGATGCTCCCGCCTGCATACGCTCCCGTTTCGGCACTCGGTGCGGAAAAAGTTCGCCAACACTACCCTACACCATTCCAATTTATCCTGTTGAAAATCTACAGGGATGGGACATCCACAACTTGTCCCACTGATTGATTATTCTCATAATCGGGAAATTTCTCCTTAGTTCTAGGTTGCGTCTTTCCTTAATTAGTTTCCACCCTTTGCTTCTTGTCCTGCCTTCAGGTGCCTTGGAGAATAGCTTGACTCCCTCTTCTTTGGGGCAGCCCCTGAGATATTGGAAGACTGCTATCATGTCTCCCCTGGTCCTTCTTTCTCTTAAGCTAAACATACCCAGTTCCTGCAACCGTTCTTTGTATGTTCTCTAAATTGTCCTGCTGTTGGTGACCACGTTGGACATTGCTGGAAAGTAAACAGGGCACACCTTGGACAAAAAAAACCCCAGGTAGGTTTAGAATTGTAACTAAATAAAGAAGGCTTCGAGTGTTCTTTTCTCCATCTTCTCCTTCAAGACTTGTCTAATGTGAAGAGACAGCGTTTCTGCAAACAAATTGATAATCCATGCCTGGAAATGAGCAGAGACAAGAAAGTCAATAGCTTAAAGAAGCCAGGTTTATGATAGTCCTTAAACCCTCCAGCACGCTTCATCCCTTCCTGAACATATCTAAATGCTGACACACACACACACACACACACACACACACACACACACACACACGACCCGCTTCTCTTGGGCTAATCCTCTCAGCAGCAATTCCTCTTGGGTAGATACAGATCAAATGGCATTGTGTTCATTAATTGAAACACAACCGAGCAGGTTAGCTTTCTATGTGTATTGTCAAAAGTAGCCTAGAACGTAGCTCTTTCTAACGCTATTCTATGCCGTTCCGTTCTGCTCTACTCTTCTCTACTCTTATTCTATTCTCTGTTCTACTCTACTCTACTCTACTCTACTCTTATTCTATTCTCTGTTCTACTCTACTCTACTCTTATTCTATTCTCTATTCTTCTATTCTATTTACTCTAATCTTATTCTATCCTATTCTCTATTCTACCCTACTCTATTCTACTCTTATTCTATTCTATTCTCCATTCGATTCTACTCTATCTACTCTGCTCTAATTCTATTCTCTATTCTCTATTCTACTCTACTCTACTCTAATTCTATTCTCTATTCTACTCTACTCATATCCTATTCCCTATTCTATTCTATTTAATCTTATTCTATCCTATTCTCTATTCTACTCTACTCTTATTTTATTCTATTCTCTATTCTACTCTATTCTACTCTTATTCTATTCTCTACTCTACTCTACTCTTATTCTATTCTATTCTCCATTCGATTCTACTCTATCTACTCTACTCTTATTCTATTCTCCATTCGATTCTACTCTAGCTACTCTACTCTTATTCTATTCTCCATTCGATTCTACTCTATCTACTCTACTCTTATTCTATTCTCCATTCGATTCTACTCTATCTACTCTACTCTTATTCTATTCTCCATTCGATTCTACTCTATCTACTCTACTCTTATTCTATTCTCCATTCGATTCTACTCTATCTACTCTACTCTTATTCTATTCTCCATTCGATTCTACTCTATCTACTCTACTCTTATTCTATTCTCTATTCTATTCTACTCTACTCTTATTCTATTCTCTATTCTATTCTCTGTTCTACTCTACTCTAATTCTATTCTCTATTCTACTCTACTCTACTCTCATCCTATTCCCTATTTTTCTATTCTATTTACTCTAATCTTATTCTATCCTATTCTCTATTCTACTCTACTCTTATTTTATTCTATTCTCTATTCTACTCTTATTCTATTCTCTACTCTACTCTACTCTTATTCTATTCTATTCTCCATTCGATTCTACTCTATCTACTCTACTCTTATTCTATTCTCTATTCTATTCTACTCTACTCTTATTCTATTCTCTATTCTATTCTCTGTTCTACTCTACTCTAATTCTATTCTCTATTCTACTCTACTCTTATTCTATTCTATTCTCCATTCGATTCTACTCTATCTACTCTACTCTATTCTACTCTTATTCTATTCTCTACTCTACTCTACTCTTATTCTATTCTATTCTCCATTCGATTCTACTCTATCTACTCTACTCTTATTCTATTCTCCATTCGATTCTACTCTATCTACTCTACTCTTATTCTATTCTCTATTCTATTCTACTCTATCTACTCTACTCTTATTCTATTCTCCATTCGATTCTACTCTATCTACTCTACTCTTATTCTATTCTCCATTCGATTCTACTCTATCTACTCTACTCTTATTCTATTCTCTATTCTATTCTACTCTACTCTTATTCTATTCTCTATTCTATTCTCTGTTCTACTCTACTCTAATTCTATTCTCTATTCTACTCTACTCTCATCCTATTCCCTATTTTTCTATTCTATTTACTCTAATCTTATTCTATCCTATTCTCTATTCTACTCTACTCTTATTTTATTCTATTCTCTATTCTACTCTTATTCTATTCTCTACTCTACTCTTATTCTATTCTATTCTCCATTCGATTCTACTCTATCTACTCTACTCTTATTCTATTCTCCATTCAATTCTACTCTATCTACTCTACTCTTATTCTATTCTCTATTCTATTCTACTCTATCTACTCTTATTCTATTCTCCATTCGATTCTACTCTATCTACTCTACTCTTATTCTATTCTCCATTCGATTCTACTCTATCTACTCTACTCTTATTCTATTCTCTATTCTATTCTACTCTACTCTTATTCTATTCTCTATTCTATTCTCTGTTCTACTCTACTCTAATTCTATTCTCTATTCTACTCTACTCTACTCTCATCCTATTCCCTATTTTTCTATTCTATTTACTCTAATCTTATTCTATCCTATTCTCTATTCTACTCTTATTTTATTCTATTCTCTATTCTACTCTTATTCTATTCTCTATTCTACTCTACTCTTATTCTATTCTATTCTCCATTCGATTCTACTCTATCTACTCTACTCTTATTCTATTCTGTTTCCCTGAAAATAAGACCTCCCCTGATGATAAGCCCAATCAGGCTTTTGAGTGCATGCACTAAAATAAGCCCTCCCCAAAAATAAACCCTCCCAGAAAATATTGCAACACAGCAGCAGCTGTGAGGTGACCACGCTCTCGGCCTACCGCACCTCAAAAATAATAAGACTTCCCCAAAAATAAGGCCAAGCACTTATTTCGGGGGTCAAAAGAAAATAAGACACTGTCTTATTTGCGGGGAAACACGGTATTCTATTCTATTCTATTCTAGATCTCCAAACTGGTAGGGATGGCATGCTTGCCACGCCTCCGAACTGGTTCCCTGATCGCCATGACATCTTTTTTTGACCTTTTTAAAGAAAGAAAGAAAAAAAGAAAGAAAGAAAGAAAGAATGAATACAATGCAATACAATACAATACAATAGCAGAGCTGGAAGGGACCTTGGAGGTCTTCTAGTCCAAACCCCTGCCTAGGCAGGAAACCCTATACCATTTCAGACAGATGGCTATCCAACAAAGAAAGAAAGAAAGAAAGAAAGAAAGAAAGAAAGAAAGAAAGAAAGAAAGAAAGAAAGAAAGAAAGGAAAAGAAGGCCAGGTGTTGCCAAGGGTGGAAATGGCAGACGATAGATGCTTTCAAGAGAGAGAAGAGGGCAGTTGGGCAGTCGGCCACAGTTTGACTTTCATCCTGGGCAAGAGACAAAGGAAGACGTGGCAGAGAGCAGAGTGCCTGGTTCCAGATTGAGTTCCTGGCATCTTCCCTTAAAAGGATCAGGTCAAGAGGGGGGGGGATGAGCGCCCTGCCTGGGTTAAAGCTCCAGAGAGTCATTACCAGGAACATTCCCGAGCTGGAAACGCCTGGGCCAGTGGAGAAATGGACTGGAGCAGAAGACAGCTTCCAGCCTTCTGCTGGATCTATTCATGGAGAAGAGCCAAGGATCAATCGCGGAGCATCTGTTCCGCCGGCAGGAGCTCCCAGCTCTCTGGCTAAAAATCGCCGAGTGTCTTGTAGAGCCCAGCTGAGGGAAGTGGGAGGCTGGGAAGTGGCGTAGCGAGTGAAGCTGGCAGAACATCTGCTCTGAGGAAGCATCCAGAGGACTCAAGGAACGCAACTTCCTTTGCTAGAGGATGGCGGAAATCCTGGTCGGATCAGAGCGTTCGAGTTACGGATTCCCACCTTGGGGGACAACACACTACGGCAGTGATGGCGTATCTTTTTCCCCTCAGGTGCCAGTCTTTCAAGGGAGGATTTGCGATCACAGACCTTCTCTGGCTTGGAGAGCTGCCAGGCCGAGATCTGTAAAACTCGGCCAGGAGTCTCGGAGAGTTAGGAACCAATGAAGCGAACTAATGGCCTCCTGCAAACTCCACTCCCCTTTCGCTCCTCTGGGAGGGGCCCTTCATCGTCCACCTGTGGCCTTCCTCCCAAGTCGACCCCTGTTCTTTGGCTGTTCCCTTCGTCTGGTGCTCTGCGCATGCGCACACTGGGAACAGGCTCCAGCTGTTCTTCTGCCCCACTGATGTCTGACTCTGAAGGCAGCTGATAACTGTCAGACGGCCCTGACCCCCTCTCTGCCTCCGACACAGAGCCCTCATCAGAGCCTTCCCCAGACTCCAGGACTGGCCCATCTTCCTCCCCAACCTCCTCACTGTCCGAATTTGCTCCCAGCTCTGCTGGCGGGCCACAACACCTGTAAAGGACAGATGTTCTACAATGTGCTAGTGAATGATATAACAGACTGTGTGGTTTTCAGTAGAAACATACCTATTTAATGCATCTTTAACTTTCTTGGCCCCCTTTTCCGAACGGAATCAGCTCACCTGTTGGCTCATCGGAAGGTGCAGCAGGACTATCCGAACAAGAAAATGTAAATACATTTTTATTTTTTTGCCTTCGAACGTTGGCATCGCCATTCCCCCCCCCTCTCCTTCTGCAAATGAGAAACATATGGCCTTGCAGCTAGAATTAGCAATATTTGGAAGGAAGTAACTGAAGTCCTAAGACAAACAATATCTGGATGAATCCTACTAAATGCAATAATTATTTTTTTTCTTACTAGAATGCACGAAGACCGGAGGAGTGCCAATTTATAAAAAAAAAAAAAAAGAATTTCGATGCGTCGGTTCATTTCCTCGTGGCGAAAGAAATTTAACCGGATTTGCAAGCCAACGAGGTCATCAATCTCTGGTTAAACCAGAGCTGGAACAATCTTAGTTCCTTGGATACATGCACGCATTTCGAACTCCGGGGTGGGGAGGAAAGGATTTCTTGGCGCAGCATTTCAACTTGGATCTGTAAAAAAAAAGGGGGGGGAGGTATCTTTAAAAAAAAAAAAAACAACCACCACTCTTTCTGTCAAAAATCCTCCTTTGTTGATGTGGGGTGATTAGCGATTCAAAGCGAAACCACTGTGCGAATACGGCAATCGTCAAGGTTTAAAACAAAGACAAAAATGTGAACCCAAATTTGGGGATTTTTCCTAGAGTCTACGCATTTTTTGTTTTCAATCCATTCATCCTCCTCCCCCGAAATTCTCTTGGTTGCTTGGGATCCAGTTTTCTCTCTCCCATCATTTGTCTTTCCTTGTGTTGGGACTCTGATACCTGGGACCCGGTGTGTATATTTGTGTGTGTTGAAAGAGCCATTTGTAACCCCTTAAATCTGAGCCTTGTGGGATAAAAGGGGGGGGGAAAGTGCCCTTCCGGTATCCAACCATCACGGAGATTTCGGAGCTGGGGGTCTCCGTTTTTTTTCCCTCCCCCCTCCAACTCCCCGATGAAAAGTTCCATTGTGTGCAGCCCAGCGCTGCGAAATATCTACTTGCTGAATGACAGTGAGTGGATGAACAGCTGGGAGAAAGAGGAGGTGGGCACTCGTATTAAATCTGCTCTCCCACTCGCTCCCACCATACTTGCAAACGGAACCCGCGGGGTGGAAGAGGCAGTGAATCTCATCAGAAAGATCCGTTGGGTTGAGAGCTTCTCAGGCTTGGCAGCCTGTCAATGTGTGGACTTCAACTCCCAGAATTCCCCAGCCAGCCTGATGTGGTTTCTATGAATGCATCATGAAGGGGGGGAGGGGGAGGGGGAAGGGCTCTAATAATGGAATTGAAATCAGTACCAACTGAAGTGGCTTAGATTTCCTCTCTTCCTAGCTTTTTCGCTCATGGCCGGACAGGTAGAAGCCTTCCCAAATGAACCCCGGTGCTCTCTGAGCTCGGTTGCTTTCTTGCAGACGTTTCATGACCCAACTAGGTAACATCATCCGTGTTAGAAGGGTCTGCGGAGAGGAGGAGAAAGAGCAGGAGGAGAAAGAGAAGGAGGGATGGAAACTCCCTAGGTTTATATACGGTCGATGAGAGTGCTACTGCATTCTGGGGAAATATCTGCCTTTTGGGTGACACACCCAAAGGAAGGATGCAAACTTGGAAATAAGCCCTTCCTTCCATCCTTCCTTCCTTCCTTCCTTCCTTCCGTTTTCTGAGATCAGGCCAAGTTGGCTTAGTGCTGCCACCTGCTGTGATGACCTTGGTATTGCTTCCTTAGTTCCAAAAGTAGGATCCGGTTGATTAGGATGAATTAAACTCCCAGCATCTCTCCTCCTCCTCCTTCTTCCTCCTCCAACTCCACTCCTTTCCAGCACTGATGGTGTTCCCTAGCAGGGTAATGAAATGTCTGCGAAAAAAAACCCACCAAGCTCAGAGACCAACAAGGACCTCACAGTCCTCCTTAAACCCCACTCCCTTCTAGCACTGAGGATGTTACTTAGTTGGGTAATGAAACATCTGCAAGAAAATAAGCAAGCACAGAGACCAACAAGGACTTCACACTCCTCTTCCTCCTCCTCCTCCTCCTCTTCTTATTCCTCTTCCTCCTCTTCCACTCCTCTTCCTCCTCCTCCTCCTTTTTAGAAACTAAGATAAAAGTGTATGTCATTGGGGCTGGTTGGTGGGAAGAAGCTCACGTATCCACCACCGCCGCCTTGACTGCCTCTCCTTTTCATGTGGCTAAATTGCTTGATTAAGCCAGCCCTCCAAAAAGAAAGGAAGAAGGGCGAAAGAAGTGGGATTAGCTTTCCTTCCATCTTCCCCCCACCTAGGTAAATCTCCGGGGATCTATTACGGCGCAGAATGCGCAACTGCCTCTCCTTCTGGATTTGTTTGAAGCCGTAATCCATTAATCTCCATCGTGCTAGTCAGTTGCTTCGCCTCCCATGGCACTCCTTCCCTTCCAGGTGAGTCGCGCAGCAGCATCGGGCGTGCCCGTGATCGCTCTCTGGGTGGCCGGCTGACACCAAAGAGTGGCCACTTTTTTTTTCTCCTCTGTGCTAATTACCCTAATCCCCCCTCCCTTCCTCTCCGACTTAATATTTTTGCATTTCATATTTTTTTCCCCTCGCAAGCAATGCAATTGCACAAAATTCCGACCTAGGCTTCCCCAAGAGCATGAAACAGACGCCTCGTCCCGATAAAACCTCTTTTATTTAGGTTAAAGGGAATTCCTCGGCAGCAAAGTCCCGGCCAACAGTCTTTCATGAGATTTCACAACTACAGACCTTGATCGGGCTTTATGGAGAGCTGCCAGGCTGATACCTTTTAAACGCCATGCTGTAGCAGCAATTCCTTGGCAAGAAGTCAGGGACAGATCTTCATTGCCTTCTGCAAACTCCACTCCACTTTCGCTCCTCTTTATTCTCTATGGGAGGAGCCACTCACCATCGAGGCTTCCCGAGAGCATGAAGGAAACTCCTGGTCCCGACAAAAAAAAAACTTTTATTAATTTGCTGTGAATTCTGCTCCTTTACATCCAGCAAAGTCTTTCAAGGGAGGATTTACAGTCACAGACCTTATCTAGGTTGGAGAGCTGCCAGGCCGATCTCTGCAGAACTTGGCCAGGTGTCTCGGAGAGTCAGGAACCAATTAAGCGAACTAATGGTCTCCTGCAAACTCCACTCCCCTGTTGCTCCTCTTTTATTTCCTCTGGGAGGGGCCATTCATCGTCCTCCTGTGGCCTTTCTCCCAAGTTGACCCCTGTTCTTTAGCTACTCCTTTCGTCTGGCCACTCTGCACATGCACACACTGAGAACAGGCTCCAGCTGTTCTTCTGCCCCACTGATGTCTGACTTCGAAGGCAGCTGATAACTGGCATACGGCTCTGGCCCCCTCTCTGCCTCCAACACAGAGCCTTCCTCAGAGCCTTCCCCAGACTCCAGGACAGGCCCAGGTTCCTCCCCAACCTCCTCACTCTCCGAATCGGCTGCCAGCTCCGCTGGCAAGCCACCACAGAAAAGAATTCCAATTATTGCTTGTTTCCGAACACTTCCATTTCATCCATTCTTTTGGGGGCTGGTTTTGGGGAAACGCTCTATTTTGCATGCGCGAAGGGGTGTGTGTGTGTGTGTGTGTGTTGCCTTTCTGGTTCGTTTTCTTGGGAGAAAAGAAAAGGCGTCGTTCTTTTATTGCTCCAGCGGATAAGCGGAGATTTAGGAGCCGCAAAGCAGAAAATGTGGCACATTGTCTAGCAGAGCGGGAATCAAACCCAGCCAAAACACAAGGGGGGAAAAGGTGGCATAAATATTCTTGTGCATGGCGTGGGGTGAGCAGAGGAGTCACTTCCTGATTGCATTACTTGTGGGAGGGGGGGCGTTTGGGGGGGGCTGCAACGGGCATGATGAGGAAAACTGAGGTCTAGGTTGGGAGGGGCTCCATCTTCAGAGGAGAGGGTGTTTTTGTCTTTTATTTTAACTGTGTTATGGCTGCCATCGGCATCCCTAATGCTTTCCATGTGTGCCTTTGACTCAAACCATTTGAAGGATGAGAGCATGAATGGTTTCCAGCAAGTGTGGTTGGGGTGGGGGTGGGGGGACAGGGAGAGGGAGGAAAGGAGGAGGAGAAAAGAATTAGGGAGAGGAGGAGAACGAGGGGGAAAGAAGGAGGAGAAGAGAAGGAGGAGGAGAAGAAAAGAAGGAGGAGGACGACGATGACGAAAGAATGTTGTGGCCTGCCAGCAGAGCTGGAAGCAGATTCGGACAGTGAGGAGGTTGGGGAGGAACATGGGCCAGTCCTGGAGTCTGGGGAAGGCTCGGTCGAGGGCTCTGCATAGGAGGCAGAGCCAGGGCCATCTGACAGTTTTCAGCTGCCTTCGGATCTAGACAGCAGTGAGGCAGAGGAACAGCTGGAGCCTGTTCCCGATGTACGCATGCGCAGAGCTGCCAGAAGAAAAGAACAGCTCAGAAATCAGGGTCGACTTGGGAGGAAGGCCACAGGTGGATGGTGAATGCCCCTTCCCAGAGGAAATAAAAGAGGAGCGAAAGGGGAGTGGAGTTTGCAGGAAACAATTCATTCGGTTGTTAGATTCGTTTCAGGAGTGTAAAGATCTGTCCGTGAATCTGAGAGACTCTGTGCCCAGTCTTTCATTGCACAGCACTGCGTTGGGAAAATATTTACATGGCAGCTTTCCAAGATCGATAAGGTCGGTGGTCATAAATATTCCTTTGAAAGACTGTTTGCCAGGCCTTGGCTGAATGTGAATGAGAGGAATTCAGATTCGTTTAATAAAAGGGTTTTTGTCGGGACTTCGTGCTTTTTGGGGAAGCCTAGGTGAGAACAGTCCCTTCCAACTCTATTCTAAATTCTAATATGTCTTCTTAACCTATTCGTCTCGAAGGTGCCACGGGACAACTACCCTCGCTTTTCTTTCTTTACGGTTTCTGGCGGTATCTCAGAGGGCCCCGTGGCATCTATTATCCCGCTGAAATCCCTGCGCATTCTCCCACGTAAAGTCCTCGCTGGCTGGGCGCCATCCCAGAGGCTGTTTTCAGAAGGAGCGTAAATAGGGAAGCCTTACAGATTTTTCTTCTTCTTCTTTTAAGTCTCGGCCTCCTGGTGGGGACAAAACGCAGCTCCGCTCCTATCATAGGACCTAATAACTTGTTCAAGGCCCGCATAACATAACAGCACACCAGGAATGGAAAGGAGGAAGATGACAAGCTGGAAACCATATAAAGAATTCACATAATAAGAAACATGTGGCTGGGCTGTTTGTTGTTTCCGGCTTTGATGAAAAGGTGGGGGGGGGGGGAACCAGAGAAAGCCTGACCCAAAGATGCTTTTTTCAGGAGGCAACTGGACTTTCTCTTTTTTTTTTCTTTCACTTCTCCTCCAAGAAGCTTCTTCAGCTCTGACTGAATGGTGGAAGATGGAAGGATTTATACTCCTTGCTGACAGAGCTGGTCATTTGCATCCTTTTAGAGAGCCGTTGAGGCCATTTGGAGGTTTATCTCTGTCCCAAAGGCGCTTTTTCAGGAAGCAACTGGACTTCCTTTGATGCTTTCTTTGAAGACATTTCGCTTCTCATCCAAGAAGCTTCTTCAGCTCTGGCTGAATGGTGGAAGATGGAAGGATTTATACTCCTTGCAAAGAGCTAGTCATTTGCATCCTTTTAGAGAGCCGTTGAGGCCATTTGGAGGTTTATCTCTGTCCCAAAGGCGCTTTTTCAGGAAGCAACTGGACTTCCTTTGATGTTTTCTTTGAAGACATTTCGCTTCTCATCCAAGAAGCTTCTTCAGCTCTGGCTGAATGGTGGAAGATGGAAGGATTTATACTCCTTGCAAAGAGCTAGTCATTTGCATCATTTTAGAGAGCCGTTGAGGCCACTTGGAGGTTTATCTCTGTCCCAAAGGCGCTTTTTCAGGAAGCAACTGGACTTCCTTTGATGCTTTCTTTGAAGACATTTCGCTTCTCATCCAAGAAGCTTCTTCAGCTCTGGCTGAATGGTGGAAGATGGAAGGATTTATACTCCTTGCAAAGAGCTAGTCATTTGCATCCTTTTAGAGAGCCGTTGAGGCCATTTGGAGGTTTATCTCTGTCCCAAAGGCGCTTTTTCAGGAAGCAACTTGACTTCCTTTGATGTTTTCTTTGAAGACATTTCGCTTCTCATCCAAGAAGCTTCTTCAGCTCTGGCTGAATGGTGGAAGATGGAAGGATTTATACTCCTTGCAAAGAGCTAGTCATTTGCATCATTTTAGAGAGCCGTTGAGGCCACTTGGGGGTTTATCTCTGTCCCAAGGGTGCTTTTCAGGAAGCAACTGGACTTTCTCATTTTTTTTCTTCGAAGACATTTCGCTCAGATTGTGGGAGCTCCAACAATGGAGGTTTTAAAGAAGAGACAGGACAGCCACTTGTCTGAAATGGCATAGGCAGGGGTCGGCAACCTTAAACACTCAAAGAGCCATTTGAACCCATTTCCCACGGAAAAGAAAACACCGAGAGTCACAAAACCCTTCCGGCGCCTGACTATTCCCTCAGCGGCTACAAAACATGATTATGTAGTTGAAGTAAACGTTCTGTTTTTCGGTGTTTTTGTTTTCTAAAACTTTTCTTTTCTTGGATTTATCCACGGTTGGACTACCGGGGTGGTCGAAAAGCTCAATAAATCGCACTCCGGGTGAGTGTCGCACATTGGCAGTTGGGACGCATGTTTTGAGTGACAGGGAGCCGCAGCAGAGGGATGAAAGAGCCACATGCGGCTCCAGACCCACTTGCGGCTCCAGAGCTAAGGGTTGCTGACCCCGGGACTAGAACTAAGTCAAGAACCTACAGCAGGGGTGTCAAACCTGGAGCAGGGGGTTGGACTAGAAGACTTCCGAGGTCCCTTCCAACCCTGCTGTTCTGTTATTTCCTCTAGCAGGCACGCCGGCACGCCGGCAGGAAATCTTTGGAGGATTCGTGGGCAACCGGCGTCGAATGGATGAGAAAACCTCCGCGTGGGGCAGGCAGGGTTGTGTAGACCATAGAAAGGAGTGTCCTTGAGTTTTTGAAGTCTTTGCAGTCACCCAGCCATCCTATCTTGCTCGATTCTCTCCATCAACTGTCTGGATTCCCCCCCCCAAATATACCACCACCCCCAAAGATGGGAGAGGGGGAATATGAATATATCCACGCTGCTTTCTCTCAGGAGCTTTGGGTGTGGTCCAGATGGCGGAGCAGTTATTTGGCGAAGAGTGGGAGTCTTCCCAAAATCTCGAGGAAACGCTCTTTCACTAGTCCGGAGGGAAGCGCTCTGCTTTCCCCGTCGCCCTCGCCAATTCTTCGCCTACAGCAAAGAAGACCCCGAGAGCTTTTAAAAGCTGAATTATGATTCCCCGTATACCCCTTTGATTTGACCCAACGGCAGATAGGTTTTCCAGCAACCTCCGAAAGGAAACGGAGAGGCCCCAAAATATGAAGGCCATATTTAATTTCCAAAGAAGGAGCCTCGCAACTCTGCCTCGACAGGTTGTCCTCGACCCCAACCGAGCCCACATTTTCCGTTGCTAAATGAAACAGCTGCGAAGTGAGTTTTGCCCCATTTTATGCAGAATAACAGAGTTGCAAAGGGACCTTGGTAGTCTTTTAGTCCCATCTCAAGCAGGAGACCCCCCATACCATTTTACGGTAGACAAACGGTTGTCCAGTCTCTTCTTCAAAGCCTCCAGTGATGGAGCCCCCCACAGCTTCCAGTGGCAAGCAGTTCCACAGGTGAATTGTTCTCACTGTCAGGAAATTGCTCCTTAGTTCTAGGTTGCTTCTCTCTTTGTTCAGTTTCCATCCCATCGCTTCTTGTCTGGTGCTTTGGAGAATAGAATAGAATAGAATAGAATTATGAATATAGAATAGAATTATGAATATAGAATAGAATTATGAATATAGACTAGAATTATGAATATAGAATGGAACTGAATAAAATAGAATTATGAATATAGATAGAATTATGAGTATGGAATAGAATTATGAATATAGAATGGAATAGAATAGAATAGAATTATGATTATAGAATAGAATAGAATTTTGAATATGGAATGGAATAGAATTATGAATATGGAATAGAATAGAATAGAATAGAATTATGAATATAGAATGGAATAGAATAGAATTATGAATATAGAATAGAATAGAATTATGAATATGGGAGGGAATAGAATTATGAATATGGAATGGAATAGAATAGAATATAATTATGAATATAGAATGGAATAGAATAGAATTATGAATATAGAATGGAATAGAATAGAATAGAATTATGAATATGGGATGGAATAGAATTATGAATATGGAATGGAATAGAATTATGAATATAGAATAGAATAGAATTATGAATATGGGATGGAATAGAATTATGAATATGGAATGGAATAGAATAGAATAGAATTATGAATATAGAATGGAATAGAATAGAATTATGAATACTGTTGTTATATGAATCTGGCTTCCCCCATTGATTTTGATCTCAAAAGGGGATCACCTGGCCACTGCAGCCGTCATCATAAATATGAGCCAGTAGTCAAGCATCTGAATTTTGATTGCTCAACCATGGGGATGCTGCAACCATCGTAAGTGTGAAAAACAGTCACAAGTCACTTTTTCGGTGCCGTCGTAACTTCAGATGGCCCCTAAATGAACTGTTGTAAGTCGAGGACTACCTGTAGACTCTATTTGCCCTCCGTTGGAGCAATTTGGAGGGGGGGGGCAGGAAAGGCCTCCAAACCAAGTTGTGATCACTTCCTTGAGTCACGGGTCAATTTGGGAAATTCATCCTGTAGATCGGGTGTCAACCACAATTTCATCAAGGGCCACATCATGGCCGTGGTTGACCTCAGGGGCCAGGTGGGCATGGGCAGCTTGACGCCACTCACTGGGCGTGGCCAACTGGGTGGGCGTGGCCAGCTAACACGCCACTCCCCAAACTGCTGGCATGTTTCCTGTTTTGCATTGGGTAGACAGGGCCAAAGCCATGCAGGTAGACCATGTCAGGGGAAATTTCACCCTGAGCTAATGAGGTGTAGACCGTCGGCTTTCCTAAAAAGCATATCTTCAGAAAAAGCGAAAATAATACCCGAGAACATGTTCTAATGAAAAACAAAATTTAATCTGAAAATAAAATAAAACAAATCTATCTAACAATTACATTTTTGGCAAGAGCAATTGTCGTCCACCTTCTTGGCAGAGGAACAGAAGATCAAAAGTCTCTGGAATGTGTGATGTATTAAGAAACGTGTTAAGAAAAACTTCTCTACAGTATAACTCATAATAGAGGCTCAAGTAGACAAACAAAATAACGTAGTGACAGACCAGGCCAAAGCCCCACAGATCTGACCACATCATAACCCGGATTTGGCCCATGGGCCTTGAGTTTGACACCCCTGCTGTAGATGGAGATAGGTTCTTGACTTACTTCTAGTCCCGGGGCCAGCCACCTGTGGCTCTGGAGGAATGGAATAGAATAGAAGGAAGGAGAATAGAATAAGAAAAGAAGGGAGGAGAATAGAATAGAATAGCTTCCAGTTAGGACCTTTGTGGCCGAGTGTTTAAAGGTTGCCGACCCCTGTTATCAAGACCTTTTAACGTCCAGATTTATGTGGGGTGGGCTGCTATTAAGAGCGAGAGCAAAAGTAAGCCTTCTCCATGATGCCCCTCAACCCCCAAGGAGCCGTAAGGTTAGACCCACTCTTCTTAACGCCACGAAGGGAGCGTGGGTCAGGAGCCCCTTCAGCAGAAGACAACAGGACGCGTGGCTCCGGATGGGCAGGCGTTGACTCATCCCCCGCCAGGGTTTGCGTTGGCAATCTGCTTCTTCCTTGGTTTTACTTCGCCTCTCCCGCACGACAAATAAACCCCATCACCAAGATGAGGTGGCGCGCGAGCAAATGCCAAGAAAACAAGGGAAATGTCAGCCTTCGCATAATTCACCGGGAGCTCTCGTGAAATCTCTGCAAGAATGCAAGATGTCACTTTGCAACCCCTCTTCTTTTGTTTCTATTTTATTTATTTTAAAAAAACTGGGTCTCTGGAGGACGTCCTTGCTCGTCCGACCGGATGGCCCAGCTTCGGAGGAGAAAGGAAGGAAGGTGTGCTTAACTTGCAAATACTTTGGGGGAGAATCACAAGAAGTGTTTGAGATGAGATAATCTGCTCCAAGCATCTTTCCTCTCTCTCTCTCTCTCTCTTTCTGTCTCTGTCTGTCTGTCTCTCTTTCTTTCTCTCTGGGTGTGTCGCTCTCTCTGTCTCTCTCTTTCTGTCTCTCTACGTCTCCCTCTCTCTGTGTCTTTCTCTCTGTCTTTTTCTCTTTTTGTCTCTCTTCCTCTCTCTCTCTGTCTTTCTCTCCCTCTCTCTTTCTCTCTGTCTTTCTCTCTCTCTCTCTATTTCTCTTCCTCTCTCTGTCTTTCTCTCCCTCTCCCTTTCTCTCTGTCTGTCTCTCTCTCTGCCTCTTTCTGTCCCTCTCTCTCTTTCTCTCCATCTCTCTTTCTCTCTGTCTCTGTCTGTCTCTCTCCTCTCTGTCTTTTTGTCTCTGTCTGTCTGTCTCCCTCTCTCTCTCTTTCTGCCTTTCTCTCTTGGTGTCTGTCTCTCTGTCTCTCTCTTTCTGTCTCTATGTCTCCCTCTCTGTCTTTCTCTCTGTCTTTCTCTCTGTCTTTTTCTCTTTCTGTCTCTCTTCCTCTCTCTCTGTCTTTCTCTCCCTCTCTCCTTCTCTCTGTCTTTCTCTCTGTCTCTCTCTGTCCCCCCCTTTCTCTCTCTGTCTTTCCCTCCATCTCTCTTTCTCTCTGTCTCTGTCTGTCTCTCTCCTCTGTTTGTCTGTCTCTCTTTCTCTTTCTCTCTCTGTCTTTCTGTCTCTCTCTGTCTCTCTCTCTTTCTGCCTTTCTCTCTCGGTGTCTGTCTCTCTGTCTATCTCTTTCTGTCTCTCTATGTCTCCCTCTCTCTGTCTTTCTCTCTGTCTTTTTCTCTTTCTGTCTCTCTTCCTCTCTCTCTCTTTCCCTCCCTCTCTCTTTCTCTCTGTCTTTCTCTCTGTGTCTTTGTCTCTCTCCGTCCCCCTCTCTCTCTGTCTCTTTCTCTTTGTCTCTATGTCTTTCTGTCTCTGTCTGTCTGTCTGTCTCTCTCTCTCTCTTTCCTGCTTCACACTTCAGTCTCTTGGCAGCCGCCCTGTTTAGAAAATTATACCAAGCTGGAGACATAAGGCAGACATTGCCAGGAGCTCTTGTTTGCATTCCTGCCGAGTGGCTTGCCATAAAAACTGCCAGAACGCACCGCGTACACTCGGAGGGCTGAGAGACATTTGTGGTTTGCAAGGGGGGCTGGGGGGGGGGCTTTCTTTTTTTCCCTCCCCCATTTTTTCTGGGTTTGCCTCCCCCCCCCCCCCGACGCTTCGTCAGATGTGGTCGGATGCCAATGCCCATCGTGGAGACCCCAGCTCTGTTTCTTCTGTGCTCCACGGTGGGGAAAATTAACCCCAGTTGTGGGGGTCGGGCAAAGGCAAAGATTTTGCTTTCTAGGTTTAGCAGAGCGGAGTAGTTTTGGTGGCTGAAGGAGGTAGGCAAGATAGATATCAGATGCTTTTCTTCCTGATTGGAAGGGATTTTTATTTTTTTTTAAAAAGACGTGGAGACTCTAGAAAGAGTGCAGAGAAGAGCTACAAAGAGGATTAGGGGACTGGAGACTAAAACATATGAAGAACGGTTGCAGGAACTAGGTATGTTTAGCTTAAGAGAAAGAAGGACTAGGGGAGACATGATAGCAGTCTTCCAATATCTCAGGGGCTGGCCCAAAGAAGAGGCAGTCAAGCTATTCTCCAAAGCACCTGAATGCAGGAAAAGGAATGATGGATAGAAACCGATCAAGGAGGAAAAGCAACTTAGAACTAAGGAGAAACTTTCTGACAGTGAGGACAATTAATCCATGGAACGACTTGCCTCCAGAAGTTGTGAATGCTCCAACACTGGAAGTTTTTAAGAAGATGTTGGATAGCCCTTTGTCTGAAGTGGTGTAGGGTTTCCTTCCCAGGCAGGGGATTGGACTATTCCATTCCATTCTTATTCTATTCTATTCTATTCCATATTTCCTATTCTTTTCCATTCCATTCTTATTCTATTCTTATTCTATTCTATTCCATATTTTTTATCCTATTCCATTCTTATTCAATTCTTATTGTATTCTATTCTATTCCATATTTTCTATTCCATTCTATTCTTATTCTATTCTATTCCATATTTTCTATTCCATTCTTATTCTATTCTATTCCATATTTTCTAGTCTATTCCATTCCATTCTTATTCTATTCTTATTCTATTCTATTCCATATTTTCTATTCCATTCTTATTCTATTCTATTCCATATTTTCTATTCCATTCCATTCTTATTTTATTCTATTCTATTCCATATTTTTTATTCTATTCCATTCTATTCTTATTCTATTCTATTCCATATTTTCTATTCCATTCCATTCTTATTCTATTCTTATTCTAGTCTATTCCATATTTTCTATTCCATTCTTATTCTATTCTATTCTATTCCATATTTTGTATTCTATTCCATTCCATTCTTATTCTATTCTTATTCTATTCTATTCCATATTTTTATTCTATTCCATTCCATTCTTATTCTATTCTATTCTATTCTATTCTATTCTATTCCATATTTTCTATTCCATTCCATTCTTATTCTATTCTTATTCTATTCTGTTCCATATTTTCTATTCCATTCCATTCTTATTCTAGTCTATTCCATATTTTCCTGTCCATTCCATTCTTATTCTATTCTATTCTATTCTTTTCCACATGCTAGTTCTTTCTTCTTCCTCCTCTCCTTTTTCCTCCTCTTGATCGCGTTCCTTGAGTGCAAACCACTCGAAAGCCGACTGGGTCATCCTATTTTTTTGACCCTCTGAGTCAAACGAATCTGTAATATGACGTCGTAATATGAGGACTGCTTTTTGGCCCATTTGCCGTCAGCGGTCTGAATCCGATTACAGCCTCGCCATCCTTCTCTTGCCTCCTAGCGCTAAGTTTTGTCTGATCCTTAGACTTTTCAGCCCTAGTGTGGAAGGATTCCCCCTCCCGATCTCTCCAGAAAGCCACTGGATTTTAAGCGACGAGAATCGTAAGCCAAGCTTATTGATTATGGGAGAGGGGGCAGACGTAACTTACTAGTTCGTTACGGGCGAGAACGATGGGACACTGCCAGCTCTCCCCCTCCACTCTACTCATGGCTTACGGCGCCGGTCAGAAATCTCCCTGACTCTTAGAAACATACGGCTACTCAACCGCAGCTATAACCTTGCTCTAATTTGAGTTTGATTGCCTATTGAGAGCGTCTGATTATTCTTTAAGAGTCACTTTGGAGTGCAGCCTGAAGGTACAATATAAAATAATTGAAGGGAATGTAAAATCTCCAGCTGGCAGCTTTGTCAGCCAGTCGAGGGGAGGATGTGTCTTCCCCTCCATCCATTCACACAGCCCCAGATGTGGAAACGGAGCCTCACCAGCTCCTCCTCCTGTCTCACCTTTTATCAAATCCGTGAGATCCGTAAAAATGTCCCGACCCCCCCCCCCCAAAAAAAAAAACCAGATCATTTTTGCCCCTGAATTTCCTGGTGCAAATTTGGGGGGGAAAATAAAATAAAATAAATAACTCTCCGTACACGTTAGATGCGAACGCGTAGCCACGAGGACGGCAAATGAAGGAATGGGTTTTCTTCCCATTCCAACAGATCTGCTTTTGTTATTTATTCATTTCGGGGCTGTTGGATTGAGGGCAGTTGGATGTGTGTGGAAATGGTCCTCCCCGATCTTGGCTGATCTCTAATAATAACTTGGGAGTCTTGTAAACGCTTTAATCCTCAAACTAAGGCCCTGGGGCCGGATATGGCCCACTGGTCATTCATCCGACCCACAGAGGACCACAAGGCTGCCCCACCCACATCACCCCACCTACCCGTCAGCCCCCACCCACTTTCTGGAGGCCAAGGAGGCCAAAAATAGGATGCACAGAGGCCTCAGGAGAGAGAGATGCAGGGAGGGAGGGAGGTATATATACATACATACATACATACATACATACATACATACATACATACATACATTTGTAAAGAGTTTCAATCTGATCTTTCCGGTTTTCATTTCACCTTTTGAGGTACCTGCTTGTGATTACCTCTTCTTACCGAGGCTTCCCAAGAGCATGAAGCAAATTCCTGGTCCCAACAAAAAACCCTTTTATTAATTTGCTGTGAATTCTGCTCCTTCATATGCAGCAAAGTCTTTCCAGGGAGGATTTATGGTCACAGACCTTATCAGGCTTGGAGAGCTGCCAGGCCGATCTCTGCAGAACTTGGCCAGGAGTCTCCGAAGAGTCAGGAACCAATTAAGCGAACGAATTGTCTCCTGCAAACTCCACTCCCCTTTCACCCCTCTTTTATTCCCTCTGGGAGGGGCCATTCATCATCCACCTGTGGCCTTCCTCCCAAGTCGACCCCCTGTTCTTTAGCTCTTCCCTTCTCCTGGCAGCATGCACACATCGGGAACAGGCTCCAGCTGTTCTTCTGCCTCTCCGATGTCTGACTCCGAAGGCAGCTGAAAACTGTCAGACGGCCCTGGCCCCCTCTCTGCCTCCGACGCAGAGCCCTCATCAGAGCCTTCCCCAGACTCCAGGACTGGCCCAGGTTCTTCCCCAACCTCCTCACTCTCCGAATCTACTACCAGCTCCACTGGTGGGCCACAACACATAGTGTAACAGGGAAACCTACTAAGGTTTGCCAAGGTACTTTTGGTCTAAAAAAAAAAGATTTCCACATCTGGTGGAAGCTGCTATGAAACTAATTTCCCCAACGTCCTCACTGTCTGAGTCTGCGGCCTTCCATAGGAGGAGGAAGGAGAAGGGAAGGGAAGGAAGTAAAAAAAGAGAGATAAAGAAAAAGGGAAGGGAAGGAAGTGAGAAAGAGGAAAGAAGGAAGGAGAAGGGAAGGAAGTAAAGAGAAAGAAAGAAAAAGGAAAGAAGAGGGGAAGGGAAAGAAGTAAAAAAGAGAAAGAAAGAAAGAAAGAAAGAAAGAAAGAAAGAAAGAAAGAAAGAAAGAAAAAGGAAGGGGAAGGGAAGGGGAAGAAGTAAAAAAGAGCGAGAGAGAGAGAGAAGAAGGAAGGAAGGAGAAGGGAAGAAAGTAAAAAAGAAAGAAAAAAGGAAGGAGAAGGGAAGGGAAAGAAGTAAAAAAGAGAGAAAGAAAAGGGATGGAAGGAAGAGGAAGGAAGGAAAAAGGGAGAGGGAGAAAGGAATGAAAGAAAAAAAGAAAGAAAGAAAAATTAATCCAAATGTCTAAATACCAAAAGTTTTCTACAAACCGCAGGCCCAACACTGCGTTAATGTGGTGTTTTTGGATGCCTCCTTATTTAGTAAAAACCTTTGGTGGGTTGCTAAGAGGCGAAACCGAAACACAGAAACAGCCGGCCCGCTTTGGCTGGCAGAAAAAAAAGGTCTTTTTTTTTTAACCAAGGCAAAATAGGAAGTAGGTGGGTGCGAGAGAGAGAGAATTCTGCCCCCAAATCGTCCCCCCAACCCTCCTCCTTCTCTCCCCGTCCCCCTGCTCCCAGTTTGGTTTTTTGATTCTCTCCTTCTCCTCCCCCAACTTTGAAAAAGCCGAGACTGCCAAACCAAACTCCTGCACAAAAGGCACAGCTTTCACAGGGGGGGAAAAAAAGGAACATTCTGTTTTTTAGGCCGAGATTTCAGCTTTCACTGTGGCCTCCCTCTGCTTTTCCCAATCAGGAAACAGACCCTCAGACGTGTCCTTCTGAGTTTAAATCATACCCATTGTTGCTTCCTCTTGGATGCTTCACTTTTATTTATTTTATTGCATTGCATTTCTGTTTTATTGCATTGCATTTCTGTTTTATTGCATTGCATTTCTGTTTTATTTTATTATTCTGTTTTGTTTCATTTTCTTTTATTTTTTGTAAAGTTTTTATTTTTATTTTATCTTAATGCAAACATACCACCTTTCGTTAAACGGTGCGTCGTCTGGGTACAAATACTTTGTGCAATAATACATAAAACGACAAGCAATATTCATCATTTTAAAGTAAAGGTAAAGGTTTTGTTTGTTTTTTCAAAGGGAGGAAGTACAAAGAAGAAGAAAACAAAGTGGAAGCTAAAAGAACAAGAACGGAGAAAACTAAAAGAAAAATAGAACAGGAAAAAACAACGATACACAAAAGTGACTTCCAATCTTCTTTAAGGTAAAGGTTCCCCTCGCACGTATGTGCTTGTCGTTCCCGACTCTAGGGGGCGGTGCTCATCTCCATTTCAAAGCCAAAGAGCCAGCGCTGTCCGAAGACGTCTCCGTGGTCATGTGGCCGGCATGACTCAATGCCGAAGGCGCAAGGAACGCTGTTCCCTTCCCACCAAAGGTGGTGCCTATTTTTTCTACTTGCATTTTTTACCTGCTTTTGAACGGCTAGGTTGGCAGAAGCTGGGACAAGTCACGGGAGCTCACTCCGTTACGCGGCGCTTAGGGATTTGAACCGCCGAACTGCCGACCTTTCTGATTGACAAGCTCAGCGTGTTAGCCACTGAGCCACTGAGTGCCCTCTATTCATTATTTTATCTATTCTTAATACTAATACATAACATAATATTATAACAATCCCTTGCGGCAGTGAGTACAGTGAGAATAATTTGCCCTCTAAAAGTTGTGGGTGCTGTCATCACCGGAGGCTTTTAAGAAGCAATTAGAGAACTGTTTATCTGAAATGGTATAGGTGTGGACTAGAGGACCTCCAAGGCCCCTCCTGTTTAATCTTTTTAACTCATCATGGTCAATTTTCTTAGTCTCAGCGATTCAAAAATGGACAAGAAAAGTCCATTCCATTTTAATTTCACCTTAGCCGGCCAGCTCCAGCGTGACGGTCAAAGCCACAGAGGAACAGAACAGAATAGAATAGAACAGATTAGAATAAAATAGAATAGAATAAAATAGAATAGTAAAAAAAGAATCAAATAGAATTAAGAAAGAATGGAATAGAATAGAAATAGAATAGAATAGTAAAAAGGTAATCAAATGGAATTAAGAAAGAATGGAATAGAAGAGAAAGAGAAGAGAATAGCGGAGAACAGAATAGAATAGAATAGTGAAAATAATCAAATAGAATTAAGAAAGAATGCAATAGAATGGAATAGAATAGTAAAAAAATCAAATAGAATTAAGAAAGAATAGAATAGAGTAGGAATAGAATAGTAAAAAGAATCAAATAGTATTAAGAAAGAATAGAATAGAAATAGAAATAGAATAGAATAGAATAGTGGAGAATAGAACAGAATAGAATAGAATAAAAGAGAATAGTAAAAAGAGAATCAAATATAATTAAGAAAGGATAGAAGAAATAGAATAGAATAGTGGAGAATAGAACAGAACAGAATAACAGAGTTGGAAGGGGCCTTGGAGGTCTTCTAGTCCAACCCCCTACTTAGGCAGGAAACCCTACACCACTTCAGACAAATGGTTATCCAACCTCTTCTTAAAAACTTCCAGTGTTGGAGCATTCACAACTTCTGGGGGCAAGTTGTTCCTCTGATTAATTGTTCACACTATCAGGAAGTTTCTCCTTAGTTCTTAAGTTGCTTCTCTCCTTGATCAGTTTCTGTCCATCATCCCTTCCCCTGCCTTCAGGTGCTTTGGAGAGTAGCTTAGAACAGTCTTCTTCAGACCGAAACTCTGCTCGTCAGGTTCCCGACAGCCTCATTTTTTTTTGTCATTCTCTTCCCCATGGATGCTCTTCCCTGCCTACAGCCCTGGACAACCAGAGACCTTCCCCCTAAATCTTCACCCTCCCCCCCACTCAACCATGACGGTCCGAGGACGTTCTCCACTCTTGCTTGGCTGGTCTCCCAGCAGCTCCACCTTCTCTCGTGGAGCCCCTTCCGAGGCAACCAGCTGCCAGGCATTCCCTTGGAGGCTGTGAAACCCACCTCCCCTCCATCCCCACCCCCACCCCCGCTTGACTGCCCCAGCTGGCATTTCTTGGAAGCCTGCCCTGGGACGCTTGCCATTTCCCCCTTTGTTCCCCTGCCATTTGCAATTCCTTCCACAAACCCATTCCATTAGTGGCTATTGTTCCTCTTCGCCATTGTTAATTCCAGCTTGTTTGGCTGCTTTTCCCCTTCTCTCTCCTCCCCCCCCCCCATTCCCCACTTGCTTCCTCCTTCCCTCCCCTCCCTTCGAACTCTTGTCTGCAAAGGTGGGCTTCTTTTGACATTTGGCCAGGGGTCGTTCGTTTGTCCCACCCAGACCTTGCGTCTTCTCGCTGTCAAACTGGGGTCCCACAGCCCATGTTCGGCAGCCACACAATACACACACACACACACACACACACACACACACACCTCTAAAACAAAACCCCAACATTTATTTATTTTCTTTATTTAGCTTGTCAAACATGTAAAAGATAAGAGGTATAAGTAAAATAGAATAGAATAGAATAGAAGGAGAATAGAATAGAATGGAATAGAATAGAATAAGAAAAGAAGGAAGGAGAATAGAATAGAAGGAAGGAGAATAGAAGGAAGGAGAATAGAAGGAAGGAGAATAGAATAGGATAAGAAAAGAAAAGAAAAGAAAAGAAAAGAAAAGAAGGAAGGAGAATAGAACAGAATAGAAGGAAGCAGAATAGAATAGAAGGAAGGAGAATAGAATAGAATAGAACAGAATAGAGTAGAATAGAATGGAAGGAGAATAGAAGGAAGGAGAATAGAATAGAATTAGAAGGAAGGAGAATAGAATAGAATGGAAGGAGAATAGAATAGTATAGATAGAATAGAATGGAAGGAAGGAGAATAGAATAGAAGGAAGGAGAATAGAATAGAATAGAATAGAATAGAATAGAATAGAATAGAATAGAATAGAATAAGAAAATAAGAAGAAAAGGAAGGGGAATAGAATAGAATAAAATAGACTAGAAGGAAGAAGAATATAATAAGAAAAGGAAGGAGAATAGAATAGAACAGAATAGAATAACAGAGTTGAAAGGGACCTTGGAGGTTTTCTAGTCCAACCCCCTGCTTAGGAAGGAAACCCTACACCAATTCAGACAAAGGGTTGCCCAACATCTTCTTAAAGACGTCCAGTGTTGGGGCATTCACAACTTCTGGAGGCAACTTCTGTTCCACTGATGAATTGTTCTAACTCTCAGGAAGTTTCTCCTCAGTTCTAAGTTGTTTCTCTCCTTGATTAGTTTCCACCCATTGCTTCTTGTCCTGCCCTCAGGTGCTTTGGAGAATAGCTTGACTCCCTCTTCTTTGGGGCAACCCCTGAGATATTGGAACACTGCTATCATGTCTCCCCTGGTCCTTCTTTCTATTAAACGAGACACACCCAGTTCCTGCAACCGTTCTTCATATGTTTTAGCCTCCAGTTCCCTAATCCTCTTTGTTAAGTATAAACATGGACATGAATAAAGGAAATGGGATGAATAAATGGGGACAGTAGGACAGGGACAGAAGGCTCGCTGTGCTCTTATGCACACCCCCTTTTACGGACCTCTTAGGAATGGGGCGAGATCCACGGTAGACAGTTTGAGGGGAAAAGTTTTGGGGGTTTGAGGATGTAACAACGGAGTCGGGTAGAGCATCCCAGGCGTTGACCACTCTGTGGCTGAAGTCATAATTCCTGCTAATTGAGGGTGGAGCGATAAATGCAAAATCCCTTTTCGGATTTTTCAGGAGAATGGAGGAAATCAATCAATCAATAAAACGGGACATCTTTAAAAAGCAAGAGAAAGGGATAGGTTCTTCCTCTCCCTTCCGCTGTCTTTACCACGTCCGCTATCCTAATTTTTTCGTCTTTGAGCGAGCCCTTGGTGCTCTCTGAGCTTGCTGGTTTCCATGACCCTTACTAGGTAACCTCATCAGTGCTAGGAGGAGGTGGGGGACGGGGAAGGAAGAGGAGGAGGACCGTGGGGTCCCTGGTGCTCTCTGAGCTTGGTTGTTTTCTTGCAGGCGTTTCATGACCCAACTAGGTAGCAACATCAGTGTTAGGAGGAGGAGGACTGTGGGGTCCCTGGTGCTCTCTGAGCTTGGTTGTTTTCTTGCAGGCGTTTCATGACCCAACTAGGTAGCAACATCAGTGTTAGGAGGAGGAGGACTGTGGGGTCCCTGGTGCTCTCTGAGCTTGGTTGTTTTCTTGCAGGCGTTTCATGACCCAACTAGGTAGCAACATCAGTGTTAGGAGGAGGAGGACCGTGGGGTCCCTGGTGCTCTCTGAGCTTGGTTGTTTTCTTGCAGGCGTTTCATGACCCAACTAGGCAGCAACATCAGTGTTAGGAGGAGGAGGACCGTGGGGTCCCTGGTGCTCTCCGAGCTTGGTTGTTTTCTTGCAGGCGTTTCATGACCCAACTAGGCAGCAACATCAGTGTTAGGAGGAGGAGGACTGTGGGGTCCCTGGTGCTCTCTGAGCTTGGTTGTTTTCTTGCAGGCATTTCATGACCCAACTAGGCAGCAACATCAGTGTTAGGAGGAGGAGGACTGTGGGGTCCCTGGTGCTCTCTGAGCTTGGTTGTTTTCTTGCAGGCATTTCATGACCCAACTATGTATAACATCACCCGTAGGAGCAAAGAGTGCTAGTAAGAAGTGGGAGCAAACCCCACTCTTTACTAGCACGGATGATGTCACCTAGTTAGGCAATAAACGTGGGCAATAAAACAAGCAAGCTCCGAGACCACCGAAGACCCCGTCCCCTTCATTTTTCAACCCTGAGCTGCAAAGATTCCCCTTTATTTTTCTCCTTTCTCATCATCTCGCTGCACCCAGGGCGAAACTCCCCAGATATACGGATCCTCCTGCCCTCCTCTTCCTCCTCCCATCTGCTGGCACCCCAATTTCCGAACCAGTTTCCACACCGCGCTAAGCGTTTGCACGTGGCATCCCACACACCCGCTCTTTTTTGTCCAAGCTTTTATTTCCCGGTTTAATTGCTATGCGTTGAAAGGCCTTGCAGCTGGAGTTCGCCGGAGAAAACGATCACTTTTTGCGCTTTCCAAGATTCCGGGAAGACTGGGGAAGAGTCCCGTTCTCTCGGCTTCCTCCGGGCCCATCGTCTTCCTCCGTGGCCCTTGGAGAGATTGCGGTGCCAGCCAGGGATGGGCATGAAAGGAAGTCTCGAGAGGGGTGGTGAAATTAGAGTCAGACGTGGTGAAAACATCTGGAGGAGGAGAAGGGAGGGAGGGAGGGAGGGAAGGAAAAGAGGCTGGCAAGGGTGAAAAGAGGCTGAAGAGAAGAAAACCAAGGTCTCCCCCATGAATCACGAGCTACAAGATCTGTGAAAGAATAGAAGCTTTAAAAGAGAGAGATAGAGCAGCCGTTCTTTAAAAGAAGAGGGTTGGGGGGGGGCAAATCCACCACCTGCTTTCTCCTCCTTTTCCCCCATGCAAAAATGGGCATACCTGGGTGAATTGGGAATGGCTTGGCTCCCTCATCCCTTTTTGGATACCTGGAAAAGCTTGTTGTGGCCTGCCGGCGGCCTGCGGAGCTGGTAGCAGAGTCGGACAGTGAGGAAGTTGGAGAGGAAGATGGGCCAGTCGGAGGCAGAGAGGGGGCCAGGGCCATCTGGGAGTTATGTGCTGCCTCCAGAGTCAGACATCAGCGAGGCAGAGGAACAGGGGGAGCCTGTTCCCAGTGCGCGCATACATAGAACTGCCAGAAGGCAAGAACAGTTAAGACAAAACGGGCGACTTGGGAGTAGGGCTTAGAGGTGATTGGCCCCTTCCATAAGACATAAAGGAGGAGCAAAGGTACGGGAGCCTTTGCAGGAAGCAACTTTGTTCTGGTCGGTTTAAAGTCTGAAGCTCTGTTTTGACTCTGTGCTCCGTGGGGCCTTGCAAAGCTAATTGGCAATTAGGTCTCTGGCAGCGTTTCAAGGGAGATAAAGGTGGGTGCTTATCAGCCTTATCCCGAAAGACTTTGGCAGACTTCTGTCGGACTCTTTACAAACTATCTGTGACTCATTACGGGCTATGAATGAACATAACTCACAGCCGTTGAAATAAATACGGCTCTCTGTCTCTATCTCTCTTTCTGTCTCTGTCTCTCCTTCTGTCTCTCTCAGTCTTGTTCTGCCTCTCTCTCTGTCTCCTGTCTTTCTGTGTGTCTCTCTGTCTCTCTCTCTGTCTGTCTGTCTCTCTCTCTGTTGTTATCTGTCTATCTCTGTCTCTCTGTCTCTGTCTCTCTCTATCTCTCTGTCTATCTCTGTCTGTTTCTCTCTGTCGCTCTGTGTCTTTATGTCTCTCTCTCTATGTCTCTGTCTCTCTATGTCTCTCTCTGTTTCTCCGTCGCTGTCTTTTTCTCTGTCTCTCTCTCTCTCTGTTGCTGTTTCTCTCTCTCCTCCACCCCACTTTCGAATCACGAACGATACCCATGCTTTGGCAGTCCCCAAAATGCCAACAGATGCATAGGATGGTGAGGGACAGGTGGTGCCGGTGCGTCAGGAACTTCTTCCAGAAACATGGCGACGTCTCTCCGTCTTCCTCAAAGCATGGCTCTCCCTGCTCCCTTCCACAGGCGGTGCCTTCCCAAGGTGCCTCAATAGCTTTTATCTCCAAGGCAAACACACACACACACACTGAAGTTGTAGCTCAGACAAGGTCTGCTGTAGCAATAGGTTCCCCACTTCTACTCAAGGTGGATGGGCTTTGCTAACTCCTACAGGGCTGAGCTGGGGTTGGTATCTCAGGATGCCCCCCCCCACTTTCCCCCCCCCCTCCCTGTTGCTCCAACACTTGGAAGAATAGCCAGGGGGAAGGGATTTGCCCTGATTCTTGGTCAAGAGTCCAAGGTGACCCTTGAACCAAGCTCCAACAGGCCTCCTTACCACACTGGGTCTAAAGGTCTTGCCATCTCTTCCTCCTCCTCCTCCTCCTCCTCCTCTCCACAAACCCCATTCCCTTCTAGCACTGATGAAGTAACTCGGTTGGGTAATAAAACGCCTGCAAAAAAACACCAAGCTCAGAGAGCCTCCACATTCCTCCCCCTCCTCCTAGCACTGATGACGTTACCTACTTGGGTAATGCAACATATTCTAGAAGAAAACCACCAAGCTCAGAGAGCACCAAGGACCCCACAGTCCTCCTCCTCTCTATAAACCCCACTCCTTTCTAGCACTGATGAAGTTACCTACTTGGGTCATGAAATGTCTGCAAGAAGACCACCAAGCTCAAGAGAGCACCAGGGACCCCACAGTCCTCCTCCTCCTCCTCTCCGTAAATCCCACTCCTTTCTAGCACTGATGAAGTTGCCTAGTTGGGTCCATGAAACGTCTGCAAGAAGACCACCAAGCTCAGAGAGCACCAGGGACCCCACAGTCTTCCTCCTCCCCCCCCCCAGGTTCTTTGCTCTGCTCTTCATCTTCTCCGCCCTGGTTCCCGGAGGGGGGCTGCCAGCTGTCCCAGCTGCTGCTCTTGTTTTACGAAAGCCCACCCGCTTTTTACGGCCTTGAATGGTTCCAGGAACTGCAAATAAAAACAGCAGAAGAAGAGAGGATTCCTGGCGTTCTCCGAACAGTGAAGAGCAGCATGTCGTTTCCCACCCGCTTCTCTCTCTTTTTCTTTTTTCTTCTCCTTTCCCCAAAGCTCTCCGTTCTTTTTTTTTTTTCCCCACTCATAAAGACTTTTATTTTTATTTTTATTTTAAAAAAATCAGTTGCTAAGGCAGAGGCTGCTCCGAAAAAACACCGTGTTCTTTTTTCCCTTTGGCTTCTCTCTCGCTTCTCCTGTTTATGAGTAGGTGGGGTGGAAATAGCTTGTTTTCCACACCAATAGGTAAAAGGAGGGAGGCTGGCAGGGAGAGAAAGGGGGAGAGAGAAAGAGAGAGAGAGAATAAGAGAGATAAAGAATGAGAGAAAGAGGAGATACACAGAGAGAGACAGAGAGAAAGAGACAGAGAATAAGAGAGAAAGGGGGAGAGAGGAGAGAGACAGAGAAGAAAGAGAATAAGAGAGAGAGAGAGAAAGAGAGAGAGAGAGAGAGAGGAGCCCCCATGCTCCCCCCCTCCGGGAAGAGGAAAAGTGGGCCTTGAGTGGTCAAGACCATCCCGCCACTTCTATGACGCCAAGACCAGCAAAGCAGGAGGCGGATGAGATGCTTCAGCCGGACGCTGAGATAGAAAGGACGAAGCATCTGCGTTGAAGGACAACGAGCGAGGAGCAAGGCTTCGTTTGAAGGTCAAAGCCGTACGGGGAAGGAAGCCGAAGCCACACGTTTCCTTGTCTCTCACCGAACAAGGCCGGACCGAGCGAACCACAGTCTTCTCCTCCTCCTCCTCCCGCCCCGCATTGCACCCGAGCTCGCTTCTCTGCCAACGACGTCATTCCCTTGACATCGGTGTGTGTTCCCAACAGCTCCGACGTTTGGCACGGCGTGTTTTCGCCATGTATTAGACACATTTGCTCTGCGGAGGAAAACAAAAGCAGCTGAGCCGTGTGGGAGGAAAATGAATCACTTGGGGGGGGGGAGGGGGGGGAGCCCAAGTGTGGGTGCCTCTGTGTGTGTGTGTGTGTGTGTGTTTGTGCCAGTGTGTCGGGAGGCTTATTGGGGGAGAGAGAGAGAGAGAGAAAGAGGGCTTAGCATTTTTTTGAAAAGACAGGATGATACGGGAGCCCCGGGAATAAGATCACCCTTGGAGGTCCCAAGATCCTACTTTGGAGGCACGACGAAGTTTGTTGATGGAGCCTGGATCATCTGGAGTGGATGGATGGATGGATGGATGGATGGATGGATGGATGGAGAAGAGAACAATCAAGGGAGGGAAAGGGACTCAGTTTTGGTGTTGATGAGGGCACCTTTGGAAGATCTGAAAGTCCAGATTAGATCATCACCAAGGAATCCTATGTGGTCAGGAAGGGTTGACAGGGACTTGATGTCCATCAGTCAATCAGTGCAAAGACCCAGCTCTCTCTGGAGAAAGCTTTGATGGAGCCTGGATCTGGAGAAGAAGGAAGGAAGGAAGGAAGGAAGGAAGACAACCAATCACAAGGTGAAGTTTTGGAGCTCATGAGGGCACCTTTGGAAGATCTGAAAGTCCAGATTATATCATCACTGAGGAATCCTATGTGGTCATGAAGAATTGACAGGGACTTGATGTCCATCAGTCAATCAGTGCAAAGACCCAGCTCTCTCTGGAGAAAGCTTTGATGGAACCTGGATCTGGAGAAGAAGGAAGGAAGGAAGGAAGGAAGGAAGGAAGGAAGGAAGGAAGGAAGGAAGGAAGGAAGGAAGGAAGACCAATCGCAATGTGAAGGGACTTCGTTTTGGTGATGATGAGGGCACCTTTGGAAGATCTGAAAGTCCAGGGTAGCTCATCACCAAGGAATCCTATGTGGTCACGAAGAGTTGACAAGGGACTTGATGTCCATCACGACGAGTTGACAGAGACTTGGTGTCCATCAGTCAATCAGTGCATAGGCCCAGCTCTGTGGAGAAGGCTTCGATGGAGCCTGATTGGATGGACAACTTTTAAAAAACTTTTAATGCATTTTTTAACTACCAGTTCTCCCAAAATTAAAAATGCTAAAAAAAAGTTTAAAAAATAAGTTCTGACGATCGCGCGGCATAGCTGATTGTCACACAGCTGATCGTGGGAACTTTTTAAAAAACTTTATTAAAGCATTTTTTAACTCCCAGTTCTCCTGAACCAATCATTTAAAAATGCTAAAAAAAAAAAGGTTTTTAAAAATTCTTACGACTGCACGGCACAGCTGATTGTCTGAACTTTTAAAAAACTTTTTTAACCATTTTTTTTTTTTTTTTGACTACCGGTTCAGGCGAACCGACCCGAACCGGTAGCATTTCACCCCTGATACAGTTCCGGTTCTTAAAAGGCTATAAGAAGAATTATTGGGACAGAATTAGAGGAAACTGGGATAAGGTTTGCGAATATTATTCGTCTCCCCCTCCCCACTTTGGTTTCCATGCAATTTTGATTAAATATTTTTAAAAGGGAGGAAGTACAAAGAAGAAGACGACAAAGTGGAAACTAAAAGAACAAGAACGGAGAAGACTAAAAGAAAAATAGAACAGGAAAAAACAGCAATACACAAAAGTGACTTCCAATCTTCTTTTATGGTAAAGGTTCCCCTTGCATATATGTGCCAGTCGTTCCTGACTCTAGGGGGTGGTGCTCATCTCCGTTTCAAAGGCGAAGAGCCAGCGCTGTCCGAAGACGTCTCCGTGGTCATGTGGCCGGCATGATTCAACGCCAAAGGCGCACGGAACGCTGTTCCCTTCCCACCAAAATTGTGGTTCCTATTTTTCTACTTGCGTTTTTTACCTGCTTTCGAACTGCTAGGTTGGCAGAAGCTGGGACAAGTCCTCCGTTAGGGATTCGAACCGCCAAACTGCCGACCTTTCTGATCGACAAGCTCAGCGCCTTAGCCCCTGAGCCACCGCGTCCCATAATCTTCTTTATAGTAGTTATAAACATTTACCTGTTACCTTGGGTTTCCATTACAGCATAATTCTCTTCTCTCTATGATTTATCCTGTCTAGTCATCACAACCATGAATCACGAATGCACTTTTTAAAAAAAAAAACCTGTTTTACACTAAAATGTTTATAAGGGGTTTCCAGTCGGTGATCAACACAGAGATTGTCTTTGCTCGGAAGGGGAAAAGAAAAGTCAATTTAACCATCTCAGCAAGTTCCCTCTGCTTCTTTCATTGTGGGTTAAGGCTGAATCTTTCCATCTTTGTGCACATAATAATCTCACCGCCATTATCGTGTTCGAAAGCAGAAACCTTGCCTTTTCCTCCCCAACTGTTTCTTCACTCTTCCCAATTAACCTCTCCTACTTCTGTCACTTTAGCTCTCTGCTAGTAAGCTCTTTCCAATAATCCACTCTAAAGTACCGACTTGGCTGGGGCGCTAAAACTCTTCCTGAGTTCCCCTTTTAATCTTATTTTTTTCTTGCCATTTCTACAGAGTCAGGAGTCAGTTTCTTTCCGTACATCAGCCTCAGCATAGAGAGGAAGTCTCGGTTACATTTTACCCTTGCAAATTCTAAAAGTATGCCACCTACTTTAAAAAAATAAATGGGAAATAGGAGTGCAGAGAAGAGCAATTGAGATGATTAGGGAACTGTCTTTCTGATCTATAATAAAGACAGAGTTAAAAAATTGGGGCGTGTAATAATGTATAACTGTTAAATATTTTGATGAGAATAGCTGGAAATTGTAACCACGTCTACATTTCGGCCAAAAATAAGGTTGGGGGGGGGGTTAAAAATATAATTGCTATATATGTATACTTTTTTTTAAAAAAAAAGGAGGATATATGTTAAAGTTAAAGATGTTTATTGGAATTAAATTACTAATACCATCAACGTAAAATGGAGCTCGCTTAGAGGCTGAAATACACCAAATAAATGAGATGAAGAATGGGAAGTAGAGGAGAGAAGTAAGGGAAGAAGAGAGGAATAGAAGAGAGGGCGGGGGGGAGGAAGAGGAGGAGAAAAAGGAGTGGGAAGAGGAGAAGGAGAGAGGAAAGGGAAGTAGAGAAGAGAAGGATGACAGAGGGAAGAAAGGAGGTAGGGAGGAGGAGAGAGGGAGAAGAAAATGGTGGATAAGCTACAAATATGGTGTATGTATGGAGAGCAGAAGAGCCAATAATAGTTTTTGGGAGTTGATGAATTGATGTCAACATTTAACAATATAATATGATGTTGGTTATGCAATAGTAGACATGTGGTTATTTGTTATGAAAATGAAAAAAAAACTTATTTTAAAAAAATGGATGGAAACTAATCAAGAAGAGAAGCAACCTATGCAGAACAATCACCCCGTGGAATAATTTGCTTCCAGAAGTTGTGGATTTAAGAAGAGATTGGAGAACCCTGTGTCTTGCCCATTGCTTCTTGTCCTGCCCTCAGGTGCCTTGGAGGATAGCTTGACTCCCTCTTCTTTGGGGCAGCCCCTGAGATATTGGAAGACTGCTATCCTGTCTCCCCTAGTCCTTCTTTTCATTAAACTAGACATACCCAATTCCTGCAACGGTTCTTCGTATGTTTTACCCTCCAGACCCCTAATCCTCTTTCTTGCTCTTCTCTGCACTCTAATTCTCTATCCTTCTCAGCCCACCTTAAGGACAGCCAGCATTGGGGGAAATGCACATGATAGTTAGAGGGCCTTGCATTGTTTGAACAGGGCAGGCCTGGAAGAGAGGAAGCCCCCCCCTCCCCCGGAGAAATTGGCCAGCCTCCCATCAAATCGGTTTCCTTTTTGGCCCGGCCTTGCCCTCGCTAAATTTACAGCTATTGGGTTCCCCGGCCGAGCTTTTGTGTGCAACGAAGAAAACCCTTGCAGTAAAAATAAAAGCTTTTTTTCTAAAAATGACCCCCCTCTCCTGGCTATTTTAGAAGCCCGGAATAGCTTTCCCCTACAACCACTGCCGCGTATATCTCGAGCCTATTTTTAATTTCTCTGCAGAGAGGAATTGTCTTCCCCTCTGTTTTTGCAAATGGTCATTCGTGGTGAACTGGGATTCTTTGTTTGGCCTCGGTTGTGTACAGCAAACAAAACCAGTGTGTGTGTGTGGGGGGGGGTTGTTGGTTTTTTGCTGGTTCTTTTTGCTGGTTTGCAGGTACGCAGTCTTGGCTGCGTACCTGAAAGAAATGAAAGAAGAAAATTTGTGGAGAGGTGCTCTCTCTGTAGATCACCTGTCCACTTCTCCAATGTTATACATCTCACTCCAGGTTTCCAGCCTCTGCTTTTTTGCTGAACTGCTTCCTCTCTAGCTGTTAGGGTAATCCATGGAGGTTTTGGTACTCTACTTCCTTCTTCTTCTTTTTCCTCCCTCCCCTTGTTCCTTTCTCTCCTGCTGTGCTTCTTAGCACAATTGTTCCTGATATTTGCCACGGGTGGCTGCTCGTTTCCCACAAGGACAGAATCAAAATTCCTTCAATCAGTCGCATAGAATAGAATAGAACAGAATAGAATAGAATAGAAGAACATGGTTGGAAGGGACCTTGGAGGTCTTCTAGTCCAACCCCCTGCTTAGGCAGGAAACCCTGTACCACTTCAGACAAATGGCTATCCAACATCTTCTTAAAAACTTCCAGTGTTGGAGCATTCACAACTTCTGGAGACAAGTTGCTCCACTGATTAATTGTTCTCACGGTCAGGAAATTTCTCCTCAGTTCTAAGTTGCTTCTCTCCTTGATTAGTTTCCACCCATTGCTTCTTGTCCTGCCTTCATGTGCCTTGGAGAATAGTTTGACACCCTCTTCTTTGGGGCAACCCCTGAGATATTGGAAGACTGCTATCATGTCTCCCCTGGTCCTTCTTTTCATTAAACTAGACACACCCAGTTCCTGCAACCGTTCTTCATATTTTGTCCCTTCTTACAGCCGACACTGGCATTTTCTTCTGGGAAAGCCATGAGAGTGACAGTAGACAGATATACAAATTGACAGAGTTGGAAGGGACCTTGTAGGTCATCTAGTCCAACCCCCCCTCCCCCGAGCAAGATCATTGTCTCTTGCTTATCCTTCTGGAACTTCCTAAATAAACCTTAAGTTACTCTAACGAGGGTATCCCTTCGGCCAAACAAAAATCCAACAAAAGGAAATTCAGTGGTGAAAAAAAGTAAGGGTCTACATTTAGGGAAGAAAAATCAAATACCCAGTATAGGTGATACTTGGCTCAATAGTAGTAACTGTGAGAGGGATCTTGGAGTCCTAGTGAACAATCATTTAAATATGAGCCAGCAGTGTGCAGCAGCTGCCAAAAAAGCCAACACAGTTCTAGGCTGCATCAACAGAGGGATAGAATCAAGATCACCTGAAGGGTTAATACCACTTTATGAAGCCTTGGGAAGGCCACACTTGGAATATTTGCATTCAGTTTTGGTCGCCACGATGTAGAAAAGATGTGGAGACTCTAGAAAGAGTGCAGAGAAGAGCAACAAAGATGATTAGGGGACTGGAGACTAAAACATATGAAGAACTGTTGCAGGAACTGGGTATGTCTAGTTTAATAGAAAGAAGGACTAGGGGAGACATGATAGCAGTCTTCCAATATCTCAGGGGTTGCCACAAAGAAGAGGGAGTCAAGCTATTCCCCAAGGCACATGAGGGCAGAACAAGAAGCAATGGGTGGACACTAATCAAGGAGAGAAGCAACCTAGAACTAAGGGGAAACTTCCTGACAACTAGAACAATTAACCAGTGGAACTCCTTGCCTCCAGAAGTTATAAATGCTCCAATACTTTTAAGATGTTGGATAACCATTTGTTGGAAGTGGTGTAAAGGTTTCCTGTCTTAGCAGGGGGTTGGACTAGAAGACCTCCAAGGTCCCTTCCGACTCTTCTCATTCTATTCTAAACTGCCCCATGGTCCTCCCTCCCTCCCTCCCTCCCTCCCTCTCTCTCTCTCTCTCTCTCTCTCTCTCTCTCTCATTCCACTTTCCTCGTTGGCTTTCGTGCACTTTCCTTCCCCTTCCAAGTTTACACAGCCCACGCCTGTGTTTCCGAGCACAGCCAAAAACCTTCCCCTACGCCCACCCACCCACCCACCTTACCCCTCGCAAGCCTCCCCTTCCGGCCTCCCAAATTGGAAAGCGGCCCTCCCCACTTGCCTTCTACCTGCCCTGCTGCCGATTCCCCCCACGTTCCCCCCTCCCTCCGTCCTTTGGTGCCTGAACAGATTGGATGTCAATTAGGCACAGCTGAGCTCAGTGGGGGAAGACAGACACATATGCGTGAGTGAGCATACACACACACACATTCTTAGTAAGAGCAAGGAGAACAGCAGACTGGAGGCAGGGGGGGAAATTACCTTTTTGCACCCTTGGAACTGAGGTTGCTATTCTCTCTTCCTGGCTCCTGGCGTCCTCCTCTAGTTGCCCCACCTGGGGGGGGGGGAATGTGTGTTTGTGTGAAAAACCTCTTCAAAGTTTTCTTCGTCACCCCTGTCGGGAGAAGAGGATGACCAGAAAATGACGCCTGCCAGCATCAGTCCAGTTTAGGGATTCCCCCCAACTTTACCAAGGTGGCTTATATATATATATATATATATAGGCACAAGGGTGGGCGGCTTCGCTCTCTCTCTCTCTCTCTCTCTCTCTCTCCTTCGCTCTTTCTCTCTCTGTGGTCTCTTGTTCTTTCTCTCTCTTATCTCTCTTTCTTATTCTCTCTCTCTCTAGCCCTTGCTCTCTCTCTCTGCAGTTCTCTCTTTTTCTCTGTCTCATCTCTCTGCAGTCTCTCTCTCTCTGCCGTCTCTCTCTCTCTCCTCTCTTATTCTCTCTCTCTCTAGCCCTTGCTCTCTCTCTCTCACTCTCCAGTCTCTCTCTCTGTGTGTGGTCTCTCTCTCTTTCTCTCTCTCATCTCACTCTCTCTCCTTCGCTCTTTCTCTCTCTTATTCTCTCTCTCTCTCTCTCTTATCTCTCTTTCTTATTCTCTCTCTCTCTGCAGTCTCTCTCTTATTCTCTCTCTCTAGCCCTTGCTCTCCCTCTCCCTCTCCAGTCTCTCTCTCTCTCTGCGGTCTCTCTCATCTCACTCTCCTTCACTCTTTCTCTCTCTTATTCTCTCTCTCTCTTTCTTATTCTCTCTCTCTCTTCAGTCTCTCTCTCTCTTATTCTCTCTCTCTAGCCCTTGCTCTCTCTCTCTCTACGGTCTCTCTCTCTCATCTCTCTCTGCAGTCTCTCTCTCTCCGCCATCTCTGTCTCCCCTCTCTTATTCTCTCTCTCTCTTATTCTCCCTCTTTCTTATTCTCTTTCTCTCACTCTCTGCAGTCTCTCTCTTATTCTCTCCCTCTCTCTCTCTCCCTCTCCCTCTCTTATTCTCTCTTTCTCTATCCCTCGCTCTTTCTCTCCAGTCTCTTTCTCTGTGGTCACTCTCTTTCTGTCTCTCCCCTCTTATTCTCTCTCTCTCTCTTATTCTCTCTCTCTGTGTGTGCAGTCTCTCTCTCTCTCTTATTCTCTCTGTCTCTCTTCTACTCTCTTTCTATCCCTCTCTCTCTCTCGCTCTCGCTCTCCGGTCTTTCTCTCTCTCTCTCTCTCTCTCTCTCTCATATTCTCTCCTCTCTCCCTCTCTTATTCTCTCTCTCTTATCTCTCTTTCTTATTCTCTCTCTGTGTGCAGTCTTTCTCTCTCTTATTCTCTCTCTGTCTCTTTTCTCTCATATTCTCTCCTCTCTCCTTCTTTTATTCTCTCTCTCTCTCTCTAGCCCTCACTCTCTCTCACTCTCCAGTCTCTCTCTCTCTCTCTGGGGTCTCTGTCTCTCCTCTCTTATTCCCTCTCTTATTCTCTCTCTCTCTCTGTGTGCGGTCTCTCTCTTGTTCTCTTTCTCTCTTTCTCTTATTCTCTCTCCCTCCCTCTGGTTAGCTAAAAAGGTCCAGCATCCATGCTTGGCAATCTCTCACCTGCCCTTCCCCCAAAATGTCCCATCCCTCAAATCTTCTTGAGTCAAGCTGCACTTAGAATTTAACCACGCCAAATGCACATTGCAGGCTGAAAACCTTCCTATTCAGAAGCATCAAACCTTCAGATTCATAAAATCCAGGTTTGTGCTACCTCAGAAGCAACAGAGGGCCTGTTGCGTCGTCGTCCTGGCAAAAAAGGGGAGAGAGAGAGGGAAAAATGGGACATTTTAAATTTAGCTTTGCTTTTCCTTCCTGACCACCCTATAAAAAAGAGGTGGAGACTCTAGAAAGAGTGCAGAGAAGAGCAATGAGGATGATGAGGGGACTGGAGGCTAAAACAGACGATAGACGGTTGCAGGAACTGGGCCTGGCTAGTCTAGGGAAGAGAAGGACCAGGGGAGACAGGAGACCAGTCTTCTAATATTTGAGGGGCTGCCCCAGGGAGGAGAAAGGGGTCAAGCTATTCTCCAAAGCACCTGAAGGCCAAACAAGGAACAATGGATGGAAACTGAACCAAGAGAGATTCAACCTGGAAATAAGGACAGTGACAACAATCCACCTGTGGAACAGAAGTTGCCTTCGGAAGTTGTGGGAGCTTCATCCCTGGAGGCTTTCAAGAAGAGACTGGACTGCCATCTGTCAGAAATGGTGTAGGGTTTCCTGCTTGGGCAGGGGGGGTTGGACTAGATGACCTCCAAGGTCCCTTCCAACGCCGTTAATCTGTATCTGTGTCTACCATTATTCTGGGAAACCCCGTGTGATGCAAAGATAGCTGAGCTGCTTTGCCATTCCGATGAATTCCATCCTTTCTCTCTCTCTTTTTCCCAGGAGATTTTTCCAGGCAGGCAGCAGATCAGGAAGAAGAAAAGGGCAGAAGGACAGATTTCCAGAGAGGCAGCGGAAACGCCGAGTCTTTTGCGGCTAACCGCCGAGGGGACCGTGCCAGGGTTTTCCGTAGCTGGCTTTCCCTTGGCTGCTCTCCACGGGTGAGTTTGCGGCCAACTCTTATCCAAGGGTCCTGAGACAAGCCCTTTTTCCCACAGTCCCTGTCGTTGAGGGAGGTCAAAGGCCGGTGCTTTCAATTAGGCGGAGGGGCTGGCCCGCTCTCCGCTTCATTTTCTGTCCCACATGGAATTCCAGTGGGAAAAACCACGCTGGAGGACTTACTTCTCCCCTACAACCACTGGGAAGTGGGACCCACAAACCAAGGGGAGTGAATTTCCAACCCCTCGCTATCGTCATCGGTTCCCATAATGCCCCGTAGGGCAGAGGTCGGCAACCTTAAACACTCAAAGAGCTACAAAGGTCCTAACTGGAAGCCCCCCCGTTCAATTCTGAAGCCGACCGGAAGTCTGGTTCCCCCCACCATAGAGTCTCCTCCTAGCGCGGCATCCTTTTTCCTCTACCCGTACATCTGTCTACTTCAGGACCTGACCTTCTAAAGAGCAGTCAGGGTTGATCTCCTCTAGGACTGACCGGTTGGATGGCCTTGCAGTCCAAGGGACTCAATGCAGGAAGTCTTCTTCTCCAGCACCTTAACCTAAAAATTGGTGGTTTGGGTGAATGGCTAAAATTATGCAAATTCTTACCTATCTAAAGGATGGCAAGTCAACATTGGCTGGGTTTTTTTTTTAGATTGTATTTTTTTTTAAAAAAAAGCATATATCTTGCAAATCACTCCGGGAACCACTGTTGCATTGTGGGGAAGGAAGACTATTTTAAAAAATGCTTTTAAGGAGACCTGTGACAAGAGACAGGTAATTAACAAAAGAACGGAGGTGCTTGCTGAAAGTAATCTGATCAGGAACAGATAGCAATTCAGTTGATTAGAAGAGACAAGATAGAGAGAGACTAAAAGAGAGAGAGAGAGAGGAGAGAGAAAGAGAGAGGATAAGAGAAAGAGAGAGAGGAGAGAGACAGAGAAGACAGAAAGAGGAGAGAGAGAATAAGAGAGAGAAAGAATAAGACAGACAGAGGAGAGATAGAGAGAGAATAAGAGAGAAAGAATAAGAGAGGGAGGGAGAGGAGATACACACAGAGAGAAAGAGATAGAGAGAAAGAGAGAGGAGGGGGAGAGAGACACAGAGAGAAAGAGAATAAGAGAAAGAATAAGAGAGACACGCAGAGAGAGAGAGACAGAATAAGAGAGAGAGGGGAGTGGGAGAGAGGAGGGAGACAGAGAAGAAAGAGAGAATAAGAGAGAGAGAGAATAAGAGAGAGAGGAGAGACAAAGAGAAAGGAGACAGAGAATAAGAGAGAGAGAGCAGAGACAGAGAGAGAAAGAGAATGAGAGAAAGAGGAGATACAGAGAGAGAGACAGAGAAGGAGACAGAATAAAAGGGGGAGAGAGGAGAGAAACAGAAGAAAGAGAGAATAAGAGACATAGAGAGTAAGAGAGAAAGAATAAGAGAGAGAGAGAATAAGAGAGAGAGGAGAGGGAGGAGAGAGACAGAAGAAAGAGAGAATAAAAGAGGGAGAGGAGATACACAGAGAGAAAGAAAGAGAAAGAGAGAATAAGAGAGAGAAAGAATGAGAGAAAGAGGAGATACAGAAAGAGAGACAGAGAGAAAGAGACAGAGAATAAGAGAGAAAGGGGGAGAGAGGAGAGAGACATAGAAAAAAGAGAGAATAAGAGAGAGAGAGAGTAAGAGAGAGAGAGAATAAGAGAGAGAGGAGAGGAAGATGGAGGAGAGAGACAGAGAAGAGAGAGAGAGAGAGAAAGAATAAGAGAGAGGGAGAGGAGATACACAGAGAGAAAGAGAGAGAGAGAGAGAGCACCGGCTAAATTTAGTCTGAGACTGTACAAACACACCCGAGTCCTTATCGGAGTCCTTATCGAGGAGTTCTTTTGGTCTCTTTACGTCTCTCTCTCTCTCTCTCTCTCTCTCTCTCTCTCACCTCTCCTCCAGCTATGTGGATCATGGATCCTCAGCTGGGTGGCACCAGAACAAAAACATACCCAGGTTTTTTCCCACCACAGCTAGTCCTCAACCTATGACACCCCTGCCCCCCCCATGGAGCCCAAAATGCATTGTATGTTGCTAAGTGAGACGTTCTTTTAAAGTGACTTTTGCCCTATTTTACGAGCTTTCTTGCCGCATTTCTTAAGTCAGTCCCTGCCGTTGTTAAAATTCATCACACGGCCGTTAAGCGAATCCGGCTTCCCCATTGACTTTGTTCATCGGAAGGTTGCAAAAGGGGGATCATGTGTCACACACACACACACACACACACACACACACACACACACACACACACACACACCGGGAAAGTGCTACGGTCATAAAGTTGAGTCAATCGTTGCGCAGGTAAATCCCTTGACCCTGGGGATGCCGGCACCCTCATAAAGTGTTTAAAAATGATCCAAGTCATTTTTTTCAGTGCCGTTGTAACTTTTTAAACAGTCACTAAGTGAGCTGTTATAAGTCAAGGACTGCCTATATTTTCATTCGGTCCTCCAAAACAGTCCTCCTGTCCTCCAAACAGAGTGGAGAGGAAGTCAGCCATGGTGGGAAAGATCGGTCAGGGGAAAATCCTGATTAGGAGCATAGTTGCACTTAATAACAATTTAAAAAGACAACACACTGTGAAGGTCTCACTTTAGGATTCAGAGGTTTATTACCGTGTTTCCCTGAAAATAAGACAGAGTCTTGTTTTCTTTTGACCTCCCTCCGCTAGTATTTTGGGTGTAGGAGAAGAAGCCAAAGGAACTTTTGAATGAAGTCACTTGGTTTCGAATATCACCTCCAAGTGATACTCATTTATGGCCTGGCTGTAGAGACATACCTGGGGTCCTTAGGTGGGAAGCTGCCCAGAAGACCCATCAAGACGATTTTGTTCCGACTACGCTTCCTTTATCTTCCTTGAAACACTGCCAAAGACCTAATGACCAATTAGTTTTGCAAGGCCAAATGGAGCACAGAGTCAAAGCAGAGATTCAGAGTTTAAACCCGACCAGGACGAACAAAGTTGCTTCCTGCAAAAGCTCACCTCCGTCGGCTCCTCTTTTATGTCTTATTTGAGGGGGCCAATCATCTCCAAGCCTTACTCCCGAATCACCCCTTTTGTCTTAACTGTTCTTGCCTTCTGGCAGCTCTGCGCATGCGCGCACTGGGAACAGGCTCCCCCTGTTCCTCTGCCTCGCTGGCGTCAGACTCTGGAGGCAGCACATAACTCCCAGATGGCCCTGGCCCCCTCTCTGCCTCCAATGCAGACCCCTTCCCCAGACTCCAGGACCGGCCCATGCTCCACCCCAACCTCCTCACTGGCCGACTCGGCTGCCAAGAAAAACAGGAAGACAGATTACAGACAGCTTTGGTGCCCACAGGTGGCAAATTTCCCTGTTCTGGAGTGAAACATATTCCAGTAGAAATACTGAGGGCTGAATTTTGAATTTCTTGCATTTTTAGAGTATGACTTTCCACTGAACCGGTCTTAACCCTCCTCGGTTTCAAACCGCCTCCAGGTCCCCTCTTATTTTGTGTGTGTGTGTTTGTGTGTGTTTGTATGTTGCAGTACAGTTTCATAGTGAGGGTTTCCTCCCCACCTTCTTTAAAATCCCTCCTTCTGTTTAGAGCGCTGAAAGAAAATTCCCCCATTTTGGAGGAGGCGGAGGAGGGAAAGGCGAAATATATTTAATCCCTTTAATATTTTAAAATTTAATTATTTCCAAATTGGGTTAGCCAGCCTGACAAGCGTGCCACATTCAAAACACCGAGAGCCCAGAGGCAGCTTTAGGAATTAGATGAGAAGAGAGAGAGAGAGAGAAAGAGAGAGAGAGAAATATGACTTATTTTTTGCCTTTAAGGCGAGAAGTTGAAGGACCGACATTCCATTACTCCGTCTGTCTGCCGAATTCATTTAACATCTGTGGCTTAAATGGAATAGCTCTAAAGAGACCGTCTGCAGGCTGTGCTTGGCTTGTTAAGGGATTTCTCAAACGTGATCAGGCTGTTGCGGTGGAAATAATGCCAGCTTACTAAAGCAGAGTTTTGCCCTCTACTGCTTGGGTTTAGGAGCGAGCAAGTTTGTCGAACCATGATTGACGGCTTAGCACAGGGGTCAGCAACCTGTAGCCGTATGTGGCTCTGGAGCCGTATGTGGCTCTTTCGTCCCTCTGCTATGGCTCCCTGTTGCCGGTCGGCTCCACAATTGATAGGGCTTTCGGTTTGGTCAGGAGAGGAAAAAGGATGCCGTGCTAGGAGGAGACTCTATGGTGGGGGAACCGGACTCCCGGTCAGGAGAGGAAAAAGGACGCCGCACTAGGAGGAGACTCTATGGTGGGCGAACCTGACTTCCGGTCAGGAGAGGAAAAAGGACGCCGCGCTAGGAGGGGACTCTATGGTGGGGGAACCCGACTTCCGGTCAGGAGAGGAAAAAGGACGCCGCGCTAGGAGGGGACTCTATGGTGGGGGAACCGGACTTCTGGTCAGGAGATGGAAAAGGACACTGCTCTAGGAGGGGACTCTATGGTGGGGGAACCGGACTTCTGGTCAGGAGAGGAAAAAGGACGCCGTGCTAGGAGGAGACTCCAGTCGGCTCCAGAATTGAACAGGGGGGCTTCCAGTTATGACCTTTATGGCTCTTTGAGTGTTTAAGGTTGCCTCTCACCGGCCAGCTGGTCTTCGGGTCTCTACTGCATGGGGGCAGGGCGCATGCACGCATGAGCGCCGGGGCGCATGCACAGGGGGCGCTCGCATTGCATTTGGGGGGCTGGCGCAGCGCCCCCATGCCCCGTTTTGGCTTCCAGGTTGGTACAGGAGTCCTTCCAAGGCTCCTGCCCCAACCTGGAAGCAAAAAATGGGCGAGGAGGGGTGGGGCGCATGTACAGGAGGTCAGGGAAGCGCAGGGGGCATACACATTGCGCTTCTTCTCTGTGTGTTTCTCGCTATGCTTTAACCGCGCATTCTATTGTCTGCGGATAAACCTTGGGAGATCCCTGGAAGACTGCTGCGCCTCCTTGATCTTGGTGGGTGGTACTGCTGGTTACCTTTCATCTCCAGATGTTGCTGAAAATGCCCAGAAGTGAAACATTTGTAATTAAGTATGAATCTTTTGTCTTCCTCCCCATCCCCACCCCCCCTTTTCCTTCCAGTTGTCTGCCGGGTGTTTACAGCAGACCGAGGAAGGAAGCGCCTTCTCAGCCTCCTGTCGGATTTGGATGGCCAAGAATTTAAGCCAGGTTGAAACAGAACAATATTGTTGTGGCCCACAAGCAGCAAGCAGAGCTCCCAGCAGATTCGGACAGTGAGAAGGTTGGGCAGGAACCAATTATTCTATTCTATTCTATATTCTATACTATTTTATTCCATATTCTATTCTATATTCTATTCTATTCTATATTCTATACTATTTTATTCCATATTCTATTCTATATTCTATTCTATTTTATTCCATATTCTATTCTATATTCTATTCTATTTTATTCCATATTCTATTCTATATTCTATTCTATTCTATACTATACTATTTTATTCTATATTCTATTCTATTCTATTCTATTCTATTCTATTCTATTCTATATTCTATTCTATTCTATATTCTATACTATTTTATTCCATATTCTATTCTATATTCTATTCTATTCTATATTCTATACTATTTTATTCTATATTCTATTCTATTATATTCTATATTCTATTCTATTCTATTCTATTCTATATTCTATTCTATTCTATATTCTATTCTATTTTATTCCATATTCTAATTATTCTATATTCTATTCTATACTATATTCTATTCTATTCTATATTCTATTCTATTCTCTTTTATTCTATTCTATTCTATACTATTTTATTTCATATTCTGTTCTATATTCTATATTCTATTTTATTCCATATTCCATTCCATTCCAATATCGATTCTATTCTATAAGTCTAATTGCTATTGCTACGGACCATGGTTTATGAGAGTTAACCAGCTACGGGGATCGTTGTGACACCTGGTTTGAATAAAAGCTCCTCTCGGAGTCCTTCCACGTATGCCGATCTGGGAAAAGGTGCGGCAGGAGCAAAGCAAAGGCGTAGGAAGCGAAAACGAGGCCTCGGTCTGTCTGTGTTCCACCATCCAAGCTGGCACAGCTGGTGAGGTGGCACGCCGGTTGCAGCCAGCGGGTGCCAAAAAAACGTTTGCGAAGGCACACTGTGAAATGGGGAATGTAAGCTGATGACGGCGCGTGTTTTCTGGAAAGGATGGAGTCAGCTGGCCAAGAGAGGCCACAGATGGCAGGAAGGGAAAGAAAGAAGACCTCCCCGCGTTGTTTGGGGATGTGAAAAAGCACACAGCACACGCAGCTCAGATTGTTAAAGGCCTGTGATTGTGTGTGTGTGTCCCTAAAGGTTTCCTTTCATCCATCGCTGGGAACCTCTCTGGAATAAAGGACAGGAATATTAGCTAGGGAAGCTACCTCGGTGTGAACTAAGTTGTCCCCTCCATTCGTTTGTCTTTTTTACGATCCCCCTCTCTTGCACTCTCACAAGTGCCAACAGGTGACACCAAAGTGGCAGGAATAGCCAACACTCCGGAAGACAGGCTTAAGATTCAGAAGGATCTTGACAAACCTGAACATTGGGCATTATCTAACAAAATGAAATTCAATGGTGAAAAGAGTAAGGTTCTGCATTTAGGCAACAAAAACGGAATGCACAAGTACAGTATAAGTGGTACCTTGCTCAATAGAAGTAACTGTGAAAGGGATCTTGGAGTCCTAGTGGACAATCATTTAAATAGGAGCCAGCCATGTGCAGCAGCTGCCAAAAAAGCCAACACAGTTCTAGGCTGCATCAACAGAGGGATAGAATCAAGATCACGTGAAGTGTTAATACCACTTTATAATGCCTTGGTAAGGCCACACTTGGAATACTGCATTCAGTTCTGGTCACCACGATGTAAAAAAGATGTGGAGACTCTAGAAAGAGTGCAGAGAAGAGCAAGAAAGATGATTAGGGGACTGGAGACTAAAACATATGAAGAACGGTTGCAGGAACTGGGTATGTCTAGTTTAATGAAAAGAAGGACGAGGGGAGACATGATAGCAGTCTTCCAATATCTCAGGGGTTGCTCCAAAGAAGAGGCAGTCAAACTATTTTCCAAGGCACCTGAGGGTAGAACAAGAAGCAATGGGTGGAAACTAATCAAGGAGAGAAGCAACTTAGAACTGAGGAGAAACTTCCTGAGAGTTAGAACAATTAATCAGTGGAATAGAAGTTGCCTCCAGAAGTTGTGAATGCCCCAACACTGGAAGTCTTTAAGAAGATGTTGGATAGCCATTTGTCTGAAACGGTATAGGGTTTCCTGCCTAGGCAGGGGGTTGGACTAGAAGACCTCCAAGGTCCCTTCCAACTCTACTATTGTATTGTAAACTTCTGGGGTTGTGTCTGCCGTGCAGGTGAGATGTACCATGACAAGGTTGCCCCAAGTTCTGTGTCACTTCTGAAGGTCTATATGGGAATGAACCCAAGTGACAGAAGGAGGGCCACAGACTAGATACCGGTCAGATAAGAGGCAGAGGCTCTGACCTAGGCTTCCCCAGCAGCCTGAAGCCGAGTCCTCGTCACAATAAACCCCTTTTATTTCATTGACAGTGAATTCCTCTCCAGCAAAGTCTTTCCTCTCTCACTGTCTTTCAAGATAGTTCACACTTACCGACCTTTATCAGACTTGGAGAGTGGCCAGCCAGACCGATATCTTTCAGACGCCGCAATACTTGGCAAGAAAATGAACGAATGGCCTCCTGCAAACTCCACTCCCCTGTTGCTCCTCTTTGATTTCCTCTGGGAGAGGCCATTCATCGTCCACCTGTGGCCTTACTCCCAAGTCGACCCCTGTTCTTTAGCTGTTCCCTTCGTCTGGCACTCTGCACATGTGCACACTGGGAACAGGCTCCAGCTGTTCTTCTGCCCCACTGATGTTTGACTCTGAAGGCAGCTGTTAACTGGCATAAGGCTTCAGCCCCCTCTCTGCCTCCGACACAGAGCCCTCGTCTGAGCCTTCCCCAGACTCCAGGACTGGCCCATCTTCCTCCCCAACTGTGCCAATTCTCCTCATAAGTCCTTGACTTACAACCGTTCCTTCAGTGACCGTTCAGTGACGTCTAACTGCTTTTCACACTTACGACCGCTACAGCATCCTCGCCATTATGTGATCAGAATTCAGACGCTCGGCAATTGACTCGTATTTATGACGGATGCAGCGTCCCGGTGTGTGTGTGTGTGTGTGTGTGAGAGAGAGAGAGAGAGAGAGAGAGAGAGAGACGTGATCCCTTTTGCGACCTTCTGACCAGCAGTCACCAGGTTCACTCAACAACCGTGTGACTAACTTAACAACATTGGCAATTCACTTAATGACGGTGGCAAGAAAGCTCGTTTAAAAAGGGGCCCAAACTCACTTTTAACAACTGTCTCGCTTTGCAACTGAAATTTGGGGCTCAATGGTGGTCGTAAGTCGAGGACTGCCTCCTTGTGAGGCCTGGGCCATCCTAATTTCATAAACTTTCCCAGAAAATGTTAGGACTGGCCAAAACTTTTCTCTGGGAGCTGCTGGGTAATTAATTCTGCTTGTCAAGGTTTCTTATTATTGTTATTTATCGTCATTTATCTTATCTCCATCTATTCATCCGTTGAATGTCAGAATCTGTAGGCTTAGCTTTCCTAATAATTCATGTTCTAAGCCAGACCCCAGGCTCTTTATTATTACCATTATTACAATTACTATTGTTCATAATCCATTCTTGTTCAGGATTGATTCTCAGCATGTTTACGGCAGCTTCACTCTGTTCTGTTTTGAAACTTGTCTGCAAGTAATATTGATTTAATTTTTTTAATACACCTGTAAACAAAAGCAACCAATAAGATGTGAAAAATATTCGGAAGGGGGAGGCAAATTCCCAGTACGGCCACCTGCCTCTTAGCAGCCGTAATCGATAGTTTGTTTGGAGTTTGTTCAATAAATTGATTTAAATTTGAGAGCAGTGGCTTAACTGTACTTCCCCGGTGCTTTTTATGTTCAGCCAAATTTACCTGCATCGATCAAACCACACATTAACCCAAGCCAGGTTGAATTCTTCCTGAAGAAAAAGCTAGTCAGGATTAAAACTTCACTTTGGGTCAAAGTGTTGTGTGAATCCAGTTCTGGGTTTGAAAAGGGATGGAGCAGCTGCATTAACCATCATTAAACAACCCCATCACGGAAACTGGGCATGGCCAGTCTAGTGAAGAGAAGGACCAGGCGAGGCAGGAGAGCAGTCTTCTAATATTTGAGGGGCTGCCCCAGAGAGAAGGGGGGAGTCAAGCTGTTTTCCAAAGCACCCGAAGGCCAGACAAGGAAGTATGGATGGAAACTGACCAAGGAGAGATTCAACCTGGAAATAAGGAGACAGTGAGAGCAATCAACCCATGGAACAGAAGTTGTGGGAGCTTCATCACTGGAAGATTTAAAGAGGAGACTGGACTGCCCTCTGTCAGAAACGGTGTAGGGTCTCCTGCTTGGGCGAGGGGTTGGACTAGATGACCCACAAGGTCCCTTCCAACTCTGTTAATCTGCATTTAAATGCGGCTCTAACTTAAAGTAAGTTGCTATATTAGGGTTGAGATTTAACTGGCTAAATTAAATCCACATGAAGGCATGGTGCATTGCCATCAGGTTAATCTGGAGTAAATTAAGACTTCAAAGCCGCACTGGTCCTATCGATGGCAGGACCTGGATATCCTGAAAGCAATCCCACAATGCAAAGCTGGCTCCTTCAGGAGAAAGCCGGCAAAATGGTTGGCTTACACCCCCTAACATCTGTCTCTTTCCCTGCCTGAAAAATCAAAGCCCCCTTCTGCCCTCCCTTTATATTTCTCTCCCACACCTGCCCTCCCCAACCATTCCCAGCACGAGAGTGGAAGCCTTCTTAAATTCTGAATATAAGCAAAAAGTTCCGATTCGGAGCACGGGCCAGGGGCTTAGACTAGCTGACCTCTTGAGTTCCCTCCCACCCCGGATTCTAAGAACTTGCATTTCACCTGTGCGTAAGGTAAAAGATAAAGGTTCCTCTTGTACATATATGTGCTAGTTGTTCCCGACTCTAGGGGGCGGTGCTCATCTCCGTTTCAAAGCCGAAGAGCCAGCGCTGTCCGAAGACGTTTCTGGGGTCATGTGGCCGGCATGACTCAACGCCGAAGGCCCACGGAACGCAGTTCCCTTCCCACCAAAATTGTGGTTCCTATTTTTTGCATTTTTTTACGTGGTTTTGAACTGCTAAGTTGGTCGAAGCTGGGATAAGTATTGGGGGCTCACCCCGTGATGCGGCACCAGGGATTCGAACCGCCCAACTCCTGATCTTTCTGACCGACAAACTCAATGTCTTAGCCACTGAGCCACCCCGTCCCACGTCACCTGTGCGTAGGAAGGGCCTTTTCAAACCAGACCCCTTCTGAATTCCGGGGAGGAGGAGAAGAGAGAAGGAGACATTTCCCTCCCGTCCTTGGAGGCCTGTTTCAACTCCGCGGAGATCGTGTGTTTAAGGCAGGAAGCGTCACTTACATATATTTGTTTGGTGCCGCACGCCTGTTTATGCCCAACTGTGTTTTTATTTGAGTAAAGCAAACACCGGCAAAGATGCCGTGCCTGCACCTAATTTGATTGCTCGCAGATGTCAGGTAATCTCCTTTTAGTAGAAAACGGATGCTCCTTAAACGCAGGAGGCGCCTGGATGCCATTTCCATAGCTTGCTCATCTGTTTCGGGGAGGATCTCAAAAGTGTTTTCCCTCGGTTTCGTCTCTTCCAAGAGGAGGCATTGCCGAGCGACAGGCTCGGGAGGAACATTAGAGGTCTTCTAGTCCAACCCCCCTGCTCAGGCAGGAAACCCTATACCGTTGCAGACAAATGGCTATCCAACATCTTCTTAAAGACTTCCAGTGTTGGGGCATTCACAACTTCTGGAGGCAACTTCTGTTCCACTGATTAATTGTTCTAACCCTCATGAAATTTCTCCTTAGTTCTAAGTTGTTTCTCTCCTTGATTAGTTTCCACCCATTGCTTCTTGTTTCAACACTCAGGTGCCTTGGAGAATAGCTTGACCCCCAAATCTTCTTTGTGGCAGCCCCTCAAATATTGGAAGACTGCTATCCTGTCTCCCCTAGTCCTTCTTTTCATTCAACTTTCCTGCAACCGTTCTTCCTATGTTTTAGCCTCCAGTCCCCTAATCCTCTTTGCGGCTCTTCTCTGCACTCTTTCCAGAGTCTCCCCATCTTTTTTTTTTATATCTTTTCTAGAAAGGTAGGCCTTGTGCGAAGTGCATCCTTGCAACAGGCTAACCCTGGTTTATCGTAACTTTGAGAAGGGGCCTGTACGATCCCTTCCCTGGCATCAAATTTAGCCCTCAGGGCATCGTGCTGGAAATTGGGTGGGGTGGGGTTTAAGAAGGCCGAGGGAGGCGGTGGCTTCAGTGGCTAAGACGCTGAGCTTGTCAATCAAAAAGGTTGGCGATTCGAATCCCTAGCGCCGTGTAACGGAGGGAGCTCCCGTGACTTGTCCCAGCTTCTGCCAACCTAGCAGTTCGAAAGCACGTGAAAAAATGCAAGTAGAAAAATAGGAACCACCTTTGGTGGGAAGGGAACAGCGCTCTGTGTGCCTTCGGGCGTTGAGTCCTGCCGGCCACATGACCATGGAGACGTCTTCGGACAGCGCTGGCTCTTCGGCTTTGAAACGGAGATGAGCTCTGCCCCCTAGAGTCAGGAACGACTTAGCACAGGTGTACGAGGGGAACCTTTGCCTTAAGAAAGCCAGCGCAGGGCAACAAGAAGCATTTCCAGGTTTTTTTCTGAAAGATCGCTTCTGCTTTTTTCCTCCAGTCTGACTAGTCACTGCTGGAATTTTAAACCGAGCAAACTTTCGGGAACACAATCCCATTTTTTGGAGGGTCACACTTGGCAAAATCCAGAAAAACTCTTCCTCCAAGTTGTGTGGCCCAATGCTCCCCAAATGCCCGTTCCCCCCATTCCCATTTTTCAGATGACAAACCCACATGTCTGACTCCCCCGCCCCCCCACTCCAATGGCCTTTGATATACGATGCTGCTGAAAATCTGGCCCTTCCTCTAATTTCTCCTCCTGGGCCTCCCTCTGGCCCAGCTCTCTTAATTCGGGGAGGAAGGCGCCGTGCAGATATGCGCCAGATGTGGACGTTTCACTCTATTTCGGCATGTTTGCCCCGATGGTGTTACTATGGTGATAGCAGATTCACGGAGAGGGATGAATTTAAATGGAACCTTGTCTGCGGTTACCATAGCACTCGTTCAAACAAACACTCTCTCGCACCCCACTTTTTTTCAATGACCTAACTGATGGCTTTACCACTTGCTTGTCACCTGGGGGGGGGGGGTGTTTTGTGCCAACTAAGCACATCGGATCCAATTAGATTTCTCTCTTTTCACCGGGGAGGGGGGAAAGTGTGCCTTTTTTGCCTTTTTTTTTTAAAGTTTCGCCTCTCCGTCCATCCATTCGTCGCACAAGCTGGTCTGTCTTCTCAGCTTCCTCGCACCCACTGCGTTGCCAGTCTCGACTCAGCGAGGTAGGGGGTCCCCATCAGACCCTCGTGCCTTTTCCAAATCCAGCGGATTACGTTCGAGACAGGATGGGCGGATTCACTCGCTCGAGACCTCCTTGCGGCCATTGATGCTTTCTTAACCAGGATTGATGGTTTCGTGTACTACAAGAACACAACCACTGCCTAACAGTGGGGAAAAAAAACAACCACAAAACTTCTACAGGTAGTTGTAGCAGTTCATTTAGGGACCATTTAAAGTTCCAGCAACACTAAAAAGAGTGACTTACTGTTTTTTCACAGTTACGGATCAAAAAGCCCTGTGAAGCAGTATATAAGTTTATGTGCTATTGCTATCTTCCTTCCTTCCTTCCTTCCTTCCCGCCATCCTTCTCTCCCTCCATCCCAGTGGTTAAAATGCAGTATAAGTGGCTAGAAAAAAGAAAATGGAGAACGTAAATATCTGGTGATATAAGTAATCAATATTATTATAAGTGTTAGCACTACGGTTGTTATATTATAGAACAAGGTTAAAGCAATGGGAAGGCAATGCAGAACGGAGAATTATAAAGGCTAAACAGGAAAGCCGATACAGAAGGCTGTATAATTACTTTATATAGTTAAGTATGTTTTGTGTTTGTTTTTTTCTTGTGGTGTTTTTCTGTTTTTAAAGATTAAAACATTCAATAAAAAAAAAATTCAAAAAAGAGATAATGGGAAAAAAATAGAATGCAGTATTTTAAGCGAACTCTGCCCACTGCCAGGAGTTCGATCCTGACCATCTCAAGGTTGACTCAGCCTTCTGCCCTTCCAAGGTGGGTAAATTGAGGACCCAGATTGTTGGGGGCAAGAGGCTGACTCTGTAAACCGCTTAGAGAGGCTGTAAAGTACTGTGAAGAGGTATATAAGTCTATGTGCTATTGATATTTTCCTTCCTTCCTTCCTTCCTTCCTTCCTTCCTTCCTTCCTTCCTTCCTTCTTTCCTTCCTTCCTTCCTTCCTTCCTTCCTTCCTTCCTTCCTTCCTTCCTTCCTTCCCAGTGGTTAGAATACAGTATTGCAGGCTAACTCTGCCCACTGCCAGCAGTTTGACCCTGATCAAAACTGGCTCAAGAGGTTGACTCAGCCTTCCCTCCTTCCGAGGTAGGTCAAATGCGGACCCAGATTGTTGGGGGCAAGAGGCTGACTCTGTAAACCGCTTAGAGAGGCTGTAAAGTACTGTGAAGAGGTATATAAGTCTATGTGCTATTGATATTTTCCTTCCTTCCTTCCTTCCTTCCTTCCTTCCTTCCTTCCTTCCTTCCTTCCTTCCTTCCTTCCTTCCTTCCTTCCTTCCTTCCCAGTGGTTAGAATACAGTATTGCAGGCTAACTCTGCCCACTGCCAGCAGTTTGACCCTGATCAAAACTGGCTCAAGAGGTTGACTCAGCCTTCCCTCCTTCCGAGGTGGGTAAAACGAGGACCCAGCTTGTTGGGGGCCAAGAGGCTGACTCTGTAAACCGCTTAGAGAGGGCTGTAAAAGCCCCGTGAAGCAGTATATAAGCCTAAGGGCTATGGCTAAGACTGCTGAATCCCCAGGGATCAACTTCCCACCCATTTAGGCGAGGGCAGCAGATTGGCGAAAGTCCATTTCCAACGCAAGAGGCAAAACGCAGCCAAATCTGGGTCAAAATTCCTGGTCCATTCCTGAAGTATCGCCAATATCTTCCCGTTTCCTCTCGGACTATTCCCAGAATAAGGTTGGGGCATTTCCCACCCCCTTAAAGTGCCACCCTCACCCCTAGGCCCCCTCCGTGCCCTTCTGCAATAGCTATAATTGCCCCCTCATCGTCTGCGCCCCGATGCGCCGGCGGCCCTCGCCAGACGCTTCATTGGTATTCAGAGCCGCTGCTGTGTCTGTCACTACTCTGCACGCTGCCGGGTCCAGGATCCTCAGGGAGTTGTGCAGCTGTCAAATTGACTTCCATCCTCCCCTCCCGGAAGCCGAGAGACAAATTATCCAGCCGGCTGTCAGACGAGACGAGGCGATCAAACCTGCAATTTCTAAGTGATTTTTTTTTTCTCTTCTTCCTTTTTTCCCCCCACCCTGTAAAGAGGAAACAGGAAGAAGGAGAGGAGTCAGACCTTCCACATGGAACTTTGCAAGCTTGACAATGGTGGAGGAAGGGAAGAGATTTCAATCCGTATTTTAAAAATGGGGAAAAAAAAGAATACAGGACAGGACAGGGCAGAACAGAATAGAAATAGAACACAGAATGGAATGGAATGGAATGGAATGGAATGGAATGGAATGGAATGGAATAGAATAGAATAGAATAGAATAGAATAGAATAGAATAGAATAGAATAGAATAGAATAGAATAGAATAGAATAGAATAGAATAGAATAATAGAATAAGAATAATAAGAATTTAGAAGAGAAGAGAGGAGAGAAAGGAGAATAGAAATAAGGAATAGAATAGAATAAGAATAATAAGAATTAGGAATAGAAGAGTAGAGTAGAGAAAAGAGAAGAGAAGAAGAGAATAGAAATAAGGAATAGAATAGAATAAGAATAATAAGAATTAGGAATAGAAGAGTAGAGTAGAGAAAAGAGAAGAGAAGAAGAGAATAGAAATAAGGAATAGAATAAAATAGAATAGAAATAAGGAATAGAATAGAATAATAAGAATTAGGAATAGAAGAGGAAGAAGAGAAGAGAAATAAGGAATAGAACAGAACATAATAGAAATAAGGAATAGAATAGAATAAAATAGAATATAAATAAGAAACAGAATAGAATAAGAATAATAAGAATTAGGAATAGAAGAGAAAAGAGAAGAAAAGAGGAAGTAGAGAAGAGAAATAAGGAATAGAATAGAACACAATAGAATAGAAATAAAGAATAGAATATAAATAAGGAATAGAATAGAATATGAATAATAAGAATTAGGAATAGAAGAGAAAAGAGAAGAGAAGAGGAAGTAGAGACTAGAAATAAGGAATAGAATAGAAAAGAATAATACGAATTAGGAAGAGAAGAGAGAATAGAAGAGAAGAGGAAGAAGAGAATAGAAATAAGGAATAGAACAGAACAGAATAGAATATAAATAAGGAATAGAATAAAATAGAATATAAATAAGGAACAGAATAGAATAAGAATAATAAGAATTAGGAATAGAAGAGAAAAGAGAAGAGAAGAGGAGAGGAAGAAGAGAATAGAAAAAAGGAATAGAATAGAATACAATAGAATAGAATAGAAATAAGGAATAGAATAGAAAAGAATAATAAGAATTAGGAAGAGAAGAGAGAATAGAAGAGAAGAGGAAGAAGAGAATAGAAATAAGGAAGAAAAGAGAAATAAAGAATAGAAAAGAAAAGAAAATCTTGGAAATTACTTCCCTTCTCACTTCTGCTGGGGTTACTTAAAATCCCATGGCTGAGGCCAAGGGGCTTCCTCCTCCCACCAAGTGGGACCAAGCGCCTGGAGCAGCCCTTCCTCTCAGCCTTCCCTTCCTCTTCCCCTCCTTCCCTTCTTCTTTTTTTTTTCCAAGCTGGCTTCCTCTTGCGCCTTTTTGTGAAAAGTAGGTCAGAAGCACCGAAAAAAAAGCCCCTCAACTCAAAATCTCTTTCCCGGCAGCTGCCATCTGGCCGACTTTCCTTAGGGCAGGAAGAACCAAAACATGGAAACTTCCATTGGGGTTCGCAAAGTCGGCCATCCCTCCACCCCTCCGGAGAATTTCGGGCAAGAAAGATGGGCTTCAGAGTGACGGGGAGGAATACACCTCGAAGAGGGGATCCAGAGGCCAACGGAAAGGCCTGCTTTTCGGGGTGCATTGGGGCAAGGGAGGCCTCGGTCCCCATCGTTGCAGGATCCCACGATTGAAATCGGTTGTCTGAACGGTTTAAGTGTCAGGGTTCCAAATAGCATCCAAAACTAAATCAGAGTCCGAGGCAAAGTATTGCTCAAAGTTCCAATTTATTAAGAGAGCCATGTTGGCACATCTGGGAAAACCCGAATCTGAAAGTTTCCCGGTTTTCCCCACCCACTTGAAAGTTCAAGATCTTGCCCCCCCACACCCACAAGCCCATCCCATGGTCCAATCTCCCACGGCCACACTGGCAGCTTTCACCCTTCCAGTTCCGGTCAGGTGCAGAGACAAAGGATGACCTTGGCTTTCTAGAAAGAATGTTGTTATGGCTACATAGCATCTAACTCCGTACAATTCCCCCCTCCCATTTTCCCACCATAGAAATTGCATAGTAGAATAAGAGGAAGTGTGGCAGGCCAAAGATCCAAAAGAAAAGATGGCTGCAGGCCTGCCAGAGTGGCAATCCCCATCGTAATTCATCCGATCAAGGTGCGGGAGCACCTCCTTCAACCAACTTCAAGATCTGTGAACTTCAACTCCCAGAATTCCCCTTCTGGCTTGCAGAACGGGGGATTCTGGGAGTTGAAGTCCACTCGTCTTCAAGGTCCCTTCTTTAAGGAAACACTCGTCTTAAACCAATCCATTTTCTCCCCGTTTCGATCAACTCCTAGTCCTCCAGGAAAAAGAGCTGGAAGGAAAGGGTGTTTCCAAAAGTCATCCTTTTTCCCCTATTGGCTGCCCAGAACACGCCTTCCAACACCGATTGGCTGCAGGGGGGCAAACTGCCACACCTACGAGACCTCTCCTCCAATGAAGAGACAAAGCTGCTCATTTGAATAGACTTCGGTGACGAAAAGCAGATTTTTCAGCGAAAGTTTGCTCTTCGTTTATTTATTAATATACTTCCCACACAATACTAACTTAGTTATTACATACTTTCCAAATTATAATCCTAAATCACAGCTTTAAACCTTTTTTTAAAAAAACGGTTCTCACCAACTCATATCTGGGGTCGCTCTACTGTGTCAAATCAGATGAGTAAATTAGATCCTCCCTACGCAAGAATCAATGACAATTTAATACCCACCTCTCAAAACCTTCGAAATCGGTTTATTATTATTGATCGGCCCTCCCTTCTCTTTTTCCCAGCATTAATTTTATTTTTTGAAAAGTTTATTTTTATTTTTCCATAACCACTCTTACATCATTAATCTTACAGTGTGTCATCTGGGTATAATTTTTGTGTCACCATCTTCAACAGTTACATCATTTTAATCTATTTTATCTTTACATTTACCTTTCAATTGCCTTTCAATGTCAGCTTGATAATAAGCATGGAAACGCTTTATATGTTGACATTCAGCTCCCCTCACTTCCCGAAAGCGACCTCCAAGGATAATGTTCTTTTTTGGGGAAAGTTTTTGCCGGTTTGAAAAAGGCGGAACGAGAGGCAGCTAAAATTGTATGTTGAGACCCAGCCATCGAACAAGGGGTCAGATTAGAAGACCTCCAAGGCCCCTTCCGGCTCTATGATCTTATAGCCATCCAACCCTCAAACTGCAACTCCCAGCATGCCTCACGTCACCTTTGCACTGCTGGGAATGGCAGGTGTGTTCACCCACAGATGGGCAGATGCCAGTTTCTCTGTCCCTGCAGAATTGGGATTTATTGCCAATTGCAAAATTGCTTTTCTTTTCTCCCTCCGTATTTAGACCAGACCAAATTAGTTCTGTCCTGCTGCAGCCTCCCCTGTGTGAAATAATCGGTATTTTCATGTCAATGGAATAATATTTTTGTTAGAAAATTGAGCCTTAGTTGTCAACTGCTCCACCCTCTTCCTTCTTCTTGATCTTCGTCATCTTGGCGTCCACCAAATATTTTTTCAGTCGGCCTTCCCCCTCCGATTCCGCCCAGTTCTCTCTACAGCCTTACCAGAAATTATTTATTTATTTTCATTTTCTTTCCACAGTTTTTCATGGCCGCATCAGCTTCTTCAAAGCGAAGAGGTGGTTGCAGAATGTCCTTCCTCCAGTAGTTGGAGTTAGGAATTTATCCAGCTAAGAACTGGAGTAGCACATCCATTCGCCTTAGGAGTTCATTTTCATCTAACAGAGTATAAGAGAAAAACGAAGTTGGAAGGGACCTTGGAGGTCTTCTAGTGCAACCCCCTGCTCAAGCAGGAGACCCTGTATCATTTCAGACAAATGGATATCCAGCATCTTCCTAAAAATGTTCAGTGTTGGAGCATTCACAACTTCTGGTGGCAAGTTTCCCCACTGATTAATTGTTTTCACTGTCAGCAAATTTCTCCTTAGTTCCAGGTTGCTTCTCTCCTTGATTAGTTTCCATCCATTGTTTCTTGTCCTGTCCTCAGGTGCTTTGGAAAATAGTTTGACCCCCTTCATCTTTGTAGGAGCCCCTCAAATATTGGAACACTGCTATCATGTCTCCCCTAGTCCTTCTTTTCATTAGACTAGACAAATCCCTTCCTTCCTCCCTCCCACCTTCTTTCCTTCCTTCCTTCCTTCCTTCCTTCCTTCCTTCCTTTCTTCCTCCATCCCTCTCTCCCACCTTCCTTCCTTCCTCTCTCCCTCCCACCTTCCTTCCTCCTTCCTTCCTCCCTTCCACCTTCTTTCCTTCCTCCCTTCCTCCATCCCTCTCTCCCACCGTCCTTTCTTCTTCCCTCCCTCCTTCCTTCCTTTTTTCCTCCCTTCCTTTCTTCCTCCTTCCCTCCCCCCCTTATTCTTCCCACTTCAGATAACCACGTGAGCAGCAATGTTAAAAACGGTGAGGTTTGCAAGAAGCCATCCATCATGGTACTTACAGGATCTCTCCCCCTGGCAAAATTTTTGCTGGGGTTTTTCATAAATAGCTGAAATATTTGTGGCTTGTCCCCATGCAGGTGGAGATTAGAACCAGTCGATCAAAATTGTACACACACATACACACATTGCACAGGTATGCACAGACCAATTTCCAGATGTGAATCCATGCTCGCTAGCAGGAGGCTGGAAATGCTCCAGAGAGGAATGATCATGGAAAGGGGAGGAGCAAAATATTAATTTTATCGATAACATGACATTGATAAGCCACTCAGCTCGCTAACATGAGACTCTGGGCAACTTATTTGTACCCCTTCGTTGTGAATTTGGACTCTTTCATTTGCAAACGTAGCCGTGGTGGAGGCATTTATCAAAATATAAATTTGCGGAGCGGCAGAGGTCCACTCACATCCTGTTTGATCATTGCTTGTATAAAACAGGTCCTTAGATCAAACAAATGAACCCCTTGGGATCCCCGTATCAAAACAACTTACTTTAGGTGCAGCCAGAAACGGAAAATAACATTTAACACAGCACAGTACTTAAAACAAAATGGTTCGGTTGAGATCTGCGTACGTGGGATTGCAAGGGTGACACCCAAATATAATTGCATCATATTTTATCTATATCTTAAATTATTTGTATTCTATTCCGGTTTTAGACTGTATTTTATTCCAATTCCATTTTAAATTGTATTTTGTTCTTTCCATTTTAAATTTTGTTTTATTCCATTTCAAATTGTGTTTTATTCCAATTCCATTTTAAATCGTGTTTTTATTCCGATTCCATTTTAAATTGTATTTTATTCCGATTCCATTTTAAATCGTGTTTTATTCCGATTCCATTTTAAATTGTATTTTATTCTTTCCATTTTAAATTATATTTTATTCCGATTCCATTTCAAATTGTGTTTTATTCGGATTCCATTTTAAATTATGTTTTATTCCGATTCCATTTCAAATTGTGTTTTATTCGGATTCCATTTTAAATCGTGTTTTATTCTTTCCATTTTAAATCGTATTTTATTTCAATTCCATTTTAAATCGTGTTTTATTCCAATTCTATTTTAAATCGTATTTTATTCCAATTCCATTTTAAATTGTATTTTATTCCAATTCTGTTTTAAATCGTGTTTTATTCCGATTCCATTTTAAATCATGTTTTATTCTGATTCCACTTCAAAGCGTGTTTTATTCCTATTCCATTTTAAATCGTGTTTTATTCCGATTCTATTTAAAATCGTATTTTATCCTAATTCCATTTTAAATTGCTTTGATCAAATTTTAGCCATAATTTGTTTCTGGAACTTTGCACTTTGATAGATAGCCCAAGGGCTAATCAATCAAGACTCAAAAAAATAGGGCAGCTCCTAGGTCAGGGATGGCTAACCCTTTTCTCCTCGTGCGCCGAAATTGTGTGCCCGCGCGAAATAGCGCATTTGTGAGTGTAATGCCCGCCCACTTGTGCATGCGCATGTGATAATCCCCCACATGCATTTGTGCGCGACACCCCCCTCCCCCGTGCGGCCTACTTGACCTCCTGCACCACCGCTGGGGCGGGGGGCATTTTTGCTTTCCCCAGGCCTCAAGTCTCCGGAGGCTGGAAACGGGTCTGTTTTTGAACTTCTGGAACTTCTGGGAGGCCCCTTTTTTCGCCCTCCCTAGGCTCCGGAGACTTTCCTCGAGGCTCTGGGAGGGCAAAAATGGCCTCCCCCAGGCTCCATAGGCCGTGCCGGAAGCCTCCTGGTGCCAAAAATGGAGAACGGGGGATTTTCTGCATTCCCCCTGCTCCCCCCACCCCCGGCATATGCACACACATCTCCCAAATGCGCAGCAGAGACCCGAAAATCAGCTAGCCGGGGGGGGGGGGCACATCCGAGGTGAAGCTGAGCTCGGCGACAGAGGGCTTTGCGTGCCCTCTGACCCTGTTTTATTTTCGGGAAAACATGGTATCATTTTGACGGGCAGAAGGTTCAGCTGATTAGGGGGCTGAAAAAAGGCGTGGGGTACAATTTTAATTTTCAGAGGCGTTGAGAAGCTCCTGGCTGGTTTTGTCTGATTTCAACTCCCAAGGACTGGCAACCCCAAAGCCTTGGCACCGCCATTCGCCTCCCCTTCCTGCTTTGAAAGGTGCGCTGTCTTTCCCAGACAGTCTAACATCTGTTTCGCAGACACCTTTACGACACAAATGTGCTAGGATTTATGCCAACTCTTCGCCTAGGTGTGAACCAAAACACACACGAGAGGCAGCTTCCGAATGGGCTTTTTCCAGCCCTCTGGTTGAATTTATCGAACGATAAACCCAATAAAACAACCATCCTTAAATCAACCCGGCAATTCTTCCTCCCGGAGCAGATGTGATCAAATGGAGACTGAGCTCAACACTCTCCTGCCATTTTCTTATTGGTTTGTTTTAATCCGTAACCTCCTAGCTGACTTTCAGAGAACTCAAAATATCACATACATTATTAGTTTTTTTCCTTTCTGCTTTTCCATGCAACAAATCTCCCTTTTTTTTTACTGTAAAGCCTGGTCCAAGGAAGCTATCTGATCTGAATCTCGCATGCCTTTTTAAAGTTACGTTGGAGGTTAGAGAGAGATGTAGGCCGGGGACGAATTCACTGGCAGCAGTTTCAAGGTTGGATGGGACAGCTGTGGAAAACAGCCCTTGCAAGAGTCTTCTGTCCTTCAGATACGTTATTTTCCAGTCATAAAGGAAGAACAACCATCTCTATTAAACCAGCCAACCTTTCTGCCCTAAACAAGAGGATAACCTAGGACCTATGGTTCTTATTTTCTTTTGACCCCCATAATAAGGGCTTGGCCTTATTATCCATGCAATACAATGCAATACAATAGCAGAGTCGGAAGGGACCTTGGAGATCTTCTAGTCCAACCCCCTGCCTAGGAGGAAACCCTATACCGTTCCAGACAAATGGTTGTCCAACATCTTCTTAAAGACTTCCAGTGTTGGGGCATTCACAACTTCAGGAGGCAATTTCTGTTCCACTGATTAAGTGTTCTAACTGTCAGGAAGTTTCTCCTCAGTTCTAAGTTGCTTCTCTCCTTGATTAGTTTCCACCCATTGCTTCTTGTTCTACCCTCAGGTGCCTTGGAGAATAGCTTGACTCCCTCTTCTTTGGGGCAACTCCTGAGATATTGGAACAATGCTATCATGTCTCCCCTAGTGCTTCTTTCTCTTAAGCTGAACATACCCAGTTTCTGCAACTATTCTTTATATGTTTTAGTCTCCAGTCCCCTCATCCTCTTTGTTGCTCTTCTCTGCACTGTTTCTACAGTCTCCACATCTTTTCTACATCGTGGCAACCAAAACTGAATGCAGTATTCCACGTGTGGCCTTACCAAGGCCTTATAAAGTGGCATTAACACATCACGTGATCTTGATTCTATCCCTCTGTTGATGCAGCCTAGAACTGTGTTGGCTTTTTTGGCAGTTGCTGCACACGGCTGGCTCATATTTAAATGGCTGTCCACTAGGACTCCAAGATCCTTCTCACAGTTACTACTACTGAGCAAGGTACCACCTATACTGTACCTGTGCATTTCGTTTTTCTTGCCTAAATGTAGAACCTTACTCTTTTTCTTACTCATTGAATTTCATTTTGTTAGATAGTGCCCAATGTTCAAGTTTGTCAAGATCCTTCTGTAGCTTAAGCCTATCTTCAGGGGGGAGCTTATTATTTTCGGGAAGGTGGCAGGTGGGGCGGGCGAGAAGTGAGACACGCGTCTTACCTTTCCAGCTCCATCGCGCTCTTCATTGTTGTGTCCAGGGAAACAGGTTGTTGGAAAAAAAAACTTCTTGCAAGTTCAACTTTTTTTTACAGATTTTTTTTTACGACGTGTTTTCCTGGAAACAGCGAGGAACCCGATGGAGCTGCCAGTGTCCGGTAAGATGTGTGTCTTGTGCTGGGGCGCAATTTGGGGGGGGGGGTGGCAGGCGGGACAGGGGGCAGGCCACAAGACGTGCCTCTTGCTGGACACTGACAGCTCCGTTGCATCTCTCCACCGGTCTGCGCAGGGAAACACCTTGCACAGTAAAGAAAAACGTCTCGCGAGTGCGAGCAATTAACAACTTCTCGGAATCGCGGGAAGTTTCTTCTTTACCGTGCAAGGGGTTACCCTGCACCAGTGGTGGATTCCGGATCCCATTGCAACCGGTATACCACAGGAACATGAGCCCGAATGCATCCTTACCTCCTGCGATGCTCCGCGACGCCTCTGCGACGCTCCAGCTGCTTGATGCACGGAAGTGTGCGTGCACGGAAGCCCCGAAGAGATTAAATACAGGTCAGGAGGGCAGGTGGGGCCTCCAGAGCACCGTACCGGAACGGTACTCGGTGTTCCTGGCTGGCACCGGTAACCCCGTATCAGGGCGTACCGCCTACAACCCACCACTGCCCTGCACAGACCCGCTGAGAGACACAACAGAGCTGTCGGTGTCTGGTAAGACGCACATCTCACGCTGGGGCGCAATTTGGGCGGTGGCAGGTGGGGGGGGCGTGGCGGGTGCTCTTTGCCGTGTTTCGGGGGGGGCTAATTTTGGGGAGGGATTATTTTAGCCCATGCCCTGAAAAGCCCGATTGGGCTTAGTAGCAGGATATGGAGGAGCAAAAGGGGAGTGGAGTTTGCAGGAGGCAATAGTATCCTATTTTGGGAAAAACACGGTACTCAGGCCTTGGGAGTGACTCCCAATTCTACCTCCTGCCATTATTCCACCTAGGTGAGGAAGATTTTGCCCTTTGTCTTCCTCCGCTCCAAAACTCCTTGGTAGTTTTCATCCCTGTTGACAGAACTGAATCCTTATTTAAATGAAGGGTATTGAACTTACGGAACTCTCCGCCACCAGATTTTTCAAAAAGGGCTAGGCAAATCCATGTATGCCAGATGAAAACCTCTGTGGGATAATTTTGTAATGCGGTGTAATCAACCTGCTTAAACCCCTTGTCAAATTTTCATGGCTGATTTTACAAGAGATGCCGGATTATGGGAAACTTTACTGGGTTCTCCCATTCTCCGTAGAATCACTTTTGCAAAAAGGCTTAATGAGGAAAAAACAAGATGCTTGTCCTTTTTATTTATTTCCCTTTCCATTTTCCGAGTAAGGAGTAAAATCCCCAAACAATTTGGAGCGAGGTCTGCGCTTCATTGAACTTGTTTCTTGAAATTTATCAAGTTCATTTTCTTTGAATCACGAAATCCCTTCCTACCTTAGAATGCTGTAATAATCGATTTACAAAATTTTTAAAAAAATATGTATTTGCAGATTAGAACATGCCATGGCTAAGTGGTGTTTAAAGCTTCTGTTAAAGTCACCTCCACTGAGAATCTCATTTTTGGGTGAGGAAAACGAGACGCCGTTTCTTGTCCTTCCCACCAAAAGAATCGAGAAGTTCACTGCGTTCAAATTCCATGTACTAAAAAAAAAATATCTACCCTTCATGACGTCCATATCCACTTCTCCAAAGGCTGGTGTTCCAATTCTCCCGGCAACAATCTCCCCAAATTGGCTCTTAATTCAGATTTTGCATCTCACCTACTGCCGAGAAGTATTATTGTGGTGGAACTGGCAGCAGATTCGGACAGTGAGGAGGTTGGGGAGGAACCTGGGCCAGTCCTGGAGTCTGGGGAGGGTTCGGATGAGGGCTCTGTGTCAGAGGCAGAGAGGGGGCCAGGGCCAGGGCTGTCTGACAGTTATCAGCTGCCTTCGGAGTCAGACTTCAGTGAGGCAGAAGAACAGCTGGAGCCTGTTCCCAGTGTGAGCATACGCAGAGCTGCCAGACGAAGGGAAGAGCTAAAGAACAAGGGTCAACTTGGGAGGAAGGCCACAGGTGGATGATGAATGGCCCCTCCCAGAGGAAATAAAAGAGGAGCGAAAGGGGAGTGGAGTTTGCAGGAGACAATTCGTTCGCTTCATTGGTTTGTGACTCTCCGAGACTCCTGGCCAAGTTTTGTAGATTTCAGCCTGGCAGCTCTCCAAGCCAGATAAGGTCTGTGACTGTAAATCCTCCCTCGAAAGACTTTGCTGGATGTGAATGAGCAGAATTCACAGTAAATCAATAAAAGGGTTTTTTGTCGGGACCAGGAGTTTACTTCAGGCTCTCAGGAAGCCTCGGTCAGAACAAATATTTTACCATCTAAACAAGGGTCGACTTAGGAGTAAGGCCATAGGTGGATGGTGAATGGCCCCTCCCAGAGGAAATAAAAGAGGAGCGAAAGGGGAGTGGAGTTTGCAGGAGGCCCTTCGTTCCTGCATTACTGCAAGTGTTGCGGCGTCTGAAAGATATCGGCCTGGCCACTCTCCAAGCCGGATAAAGGTCGGTAATTGTGAACTACTGTATCTTGAAAGATTATGGGCTGGGACTTTGCTGGTGAGGAAGTCACTGTCAAATTAAATAAAAGAGATTTATCGGGGGACTCAGCTTCATGCTGCTGGGGAAGCCTAGATCAGAAGAAGTATATTTATTTTTTGCCCCTTATTATATTGCCGTTGTAACTTCTAATTGTCATGAAAAGGAACGGTTGTAAGTTAAGGACTACCTGGAGAGATTTCCAAGTTGAAGAAACACCCATTTATAGTTGACTCCCAGTTTATGCCTCCCCAAATTGGGTTTGTTCTAAATCACATGGATAACTCAATGGGTGAGATTATATAAACTTTCTTTTAATAGTAAAAATAACATACTTTTTACTGGGTTTGGACTTAATTTTTCCGGACAATTTTATTAGCGATAAATGAGTCTATACACTGTACATTCAGTCACTCCGATGTATTTATAAGCATAGCTATTTTTTTATACATATTTTGATAAAAGTCCTTTATGTTACAATATTCTCTGTTTTCAGGTTGCAGGGGGAAAAAGGGAGAGAGAGGACGAAGGGTCAGCAATTTCTTTTCCTTTCTTTCTTTCTTTCTTTCTTTCTTTCTTTCTTTCTTTCTTTCTTTCTTTCTTTCTTTCTTTCGTTTCAATCAGGCAAGCACATTTAATTACATAAAAATAAGCCTAAAACGGGGAAGGCATCAAATTGTTAGCAGCAGTGGTGGGACCGAGGCAAAAATGCATTCAACTTTTTAAAAAAAATCTATTCAAAAATTGCAGTCGAGTCCCTCTGTTTGAAACTGGAATTATTTCATTTCTTCTATTTAAAAATAGCCTCTTTCTCTCTCGTACAGGAACTGCTTGAATTAGAGAGGGAAGCCTCCATTTTATTTTTATTTATTTTATTTTATTTTAAACCATAAAATACAATGAAGCAGGACTTATAAGATGCATATAATGGGACCAAAGATTTTTTTTTAACTGACGTTTGAAATTCCAAAAATAAATTGATATTTCTTGACAGTGGGGCTTTTTAACTCCCTAATAAATTTCAACTTTTCTTCATTTCAAAGCGTGAGTTGGAAAACAAAAGAAGAAAAGAAAAGAAAAAAAACCTCAAAAAGTGAAACTCTATATACACTTATTATACAGCTATAAAAAGTAATTACAGTGGTTTTTCTGCTTTTACTTTACATTGGGTAAGTTCCGTTTGAAAAAGCAGATTTTTTTTCTTTTTAATCGCTCTTGACTGCTCCATAGACATCAATATCTTGTGTGTGTGTGTGTGTGTGTGTGTGTTTTCGTAGATTTTCATGGGTACAGGTATGCAGGCCTTGGCGCGTATTCAGGTCTTTTTCCGTGTAAGATTGAGAGTATCTTTGCGACGTGTTGAAACGTTGCCAATATACTCTCAATCTTACATGGGAAAAGACCCAAATACGCCAAGACCTGCATATGTGTGTGTGTGTGTGTATGTGTATGCATGTATGTGTATATATATGTGTGTGTGTGTGTGTGTGTGTGTGTGTGTATATGTTGTATTTGTGCTGATAAATAAATAAAGGGAGACTTCCCTCCCCTTTATTTATTTATCAGCACAAATACAAAACAAATATAAAAAGGCAACATTAAAAATAAAAATATGGTTTTCTGCCTGGATGGTCTTCTGTAATGAGCCGAAGGACAGAAAGGAGGAGTAGTGAGCTCCCTCCCATATTTGGGCATACCAGGGGTTGTAACACAAATACATATATATTCATATATATATTCATATATATATTATATTAATATATAATATATAATACTCATATATATATATTCATCCCCGCCCCTTGTTAAAATGTAACTGGGTATTTCTTTAAAAATTGAATTAAACTGCATATACAATATTTAGATACGTTAGATAGGTATTTATATTTATGTATATTATATATGTAATAAAGCCCCTTCCCTTTTGCACACCAATAACGCCCCCCCTCCCCAAATTAAACCAGGTAACTAAGAGAGCAAAACCAGGAGGATTTAGACCGGTGTTGCTCCACCGTAGCCCTTTTAAGACGGGTGGACTTCAACTCCCAGAATTCCCCAGCGGGGGAATTCTGGGAGTTGAAGTCCACCCGTCTTAAAAGGGCTACGGTGGAGCAACACAAGGGAGACATGGGGCCCTCTGCTTCTCTCCAATTCTTCTCCACCCCGATGGTGGCATCTCAGGCTGAGGTTGGGGGTGGGTGGGGGCTTCCAAGCAAATCGTGTCCCCCCCCCTCCAAACTAGGGGCAGAAATCACACTCCTTTTCCCACATCTCCTCCAGGAAAGGCTAGGCGGGCTCCCTTGCAGCCCTCTTTTCAGCGCGAGCGAACAAAGATGCTGGTTTTAAAGCTGTCTCGAAGGGGCACGTAGCCACCCCTCGCCCCGCCCCCAAATGTACAAGGACACAAAATACACACACACATACACAATTTAGGAAGCAGCACCTTCCACACAGGTCAATTTCACAGGAGGGTGGGGGGAGGCGATGCTGCAAAACGCAAAGGCCCATCCAAAGTACACAGCTGTTGGGGGACGGATACCCGTAAAATATATATATATATATATATATATATATATATATATATATATATATATATATATATATATATATATATATATATATATATATATATATATATATATATATATATATATATATATATTTCCCCAGAGTTTTGGGCTAAAATGAGGGGAATTGAATTAACCAAGAAAGCGAGATGGACCTCCGGGATTAAAATTGCAGGGGTTTTTTGTTTGTTTTTCCCTCCAAGCTCAATTGCGTTGGGAGACCGTTACCTGGATTTTGCTTTTAATTTTAATTTATTTATTTATTTTATTTTTCAAGATTTATAGACCGCCCCCTCTCCCCGAAGGGACTCGGGGAGAGTCTTTCCCCCAATCAAAGGCTGCATGCCCCAGGTAGGAAATATTTTATAAACAGCCGCGTGGCAAAAGAGAACCTGGGGATGAAATATACCATCAATGGTTCCCCCCTTCCCCCCCCCCACAATTGCTCACTCTCAGGAGCTGCTCAACAGTCCCGGCACCCTCTTCGTCAGGAGTATCAATTTCTTTTTCAATCTCGGGTGGGTGGAATCCATGGGAAATTTCCTGCCCCCCCCCCCAAGACGGGGGTCAGCAACCCATGGCTCTGGAGCCGCATGTGGCTCTTTTATCCATGGAGGGGCTCCCTGTTGTCAATCAGCACCACAATTTTGAGAGGAGCTTCTGGTTGACGGGAGAGAGAAACAGGGCACGCCTGGAGGAGACTCGATGGCAAGAGGCAGGTTTTCCGATCAGCTCTACTATGGATGGGGCTTTCGGTTAGGACAGGTAGAGGAAAAAGGAAGCCCCGCTCGGGGGAGACTGTATGGTGAGGAAACGGGACTTCCGGTCGGCTCCGGATTTGAACGGGAGGGGGGGGGTCATCCAGTTAGGACATTCGTGGCTCTTTTGAGTGTTTAAAGTTGCCGATCCCACGAAAAGGGAAATGACTGCATTGACCTAACCAGCCTCATTTTTGCGTTGAGAGAGAATCCTTCCACCTTGATGGTGATTTTGCAGGTCAGCGGTTTAACCAGAAAGCAAGAGTGAAAATAGTGAAACTTCGAGACAGCCGAGGGGGTCTTTTGGGGGGGGAGGGGGAGGGGGGCAGACTGGGGTGGAGTGGAGGGGAAGAAACCTTTATGTACTTTTTACATAAGACACTAATAATGCCCGTTAGTTAATATACGTATGGTAAAAATTTTAATTTCATGCATATGTTTCTTTTTAATAACTGCAGGAAAAAAAAACATACAAAGAAGCGATTTCTTTTTTTAAAAAAAAAAACAAAAACCTCACGTTAAAAAAATAACTGCATAAACACAATCAATATTCCTTTTTTTTTTCTCTCTTTTTTCGTTTTTTTGCATTGCACTTTTAAGAGCCGAACCCATTCATTGCAAAAAGGAAGAAGGGCAGAGAGACCTCAAACTTAGACAAAAGTTGTATCATGCAAGCGAGTTAGTTCACTGAGCGGTTTTCGTGCTTTTCGTGTATTTTTTTTTTTTTTTGCCTAAGTAACCGATTCCTTTTTTTTTTTTAATTTCTAATAATAATTTTCCTTTGTATTTATACGGTTTGCTTAATCAGTCTCCCACCCAATTCCCCTAAATGTACTTTTCCTCCTTTTTTCAACATTCATGCTTACAATGGCTATTAGAATGGATAATAACAGCTTTTTTTAAAAAAAAATTAATACATTTTTTTTCCTTTAGTGTACTGCAAATTAATACTTTAATTTTAGGACAGGCGGCCGCAGTGTAAATACCAGAGAGAGGGGTGGGGGTGGGGAAACCACATCTCCCTTCTGTGCTTGAAGAACAGTGAAATGGTGAAGGAGAATTTGGACAATTTATTGGGTTAAGTGAGAATGTGGTTGCTTTAATTTGGTTTTGGCATCATTAAAAATGTTCAAGCAATGTGTGTGTGTGGGGGGGAGAAACAAGCCAAGTTTTGGTTTAGGCCAATAAACTTCAGTTTGAAACCCGGCTTGTTTTGTTCTCAGCTTCTCAGCTGCAGATATGGCTTTTAGGCAACGTGCAAAAGGGGAATGCAAACTTAGTTTTTTTGGCTTTCCTGGCGTCATCCTGGTGTGTTTCTCTGTCCTGCCCATCTCTGCAATCAAAGCGGGCCAAAATAAGCCAGCATGGAGGGGCGGGGGGAAAAGCAAATTGCACAAGCCAAGAATACGTGGCTCGCTTTTGCACGACTTATTCTTGCTTTAAGGCTTTGTGGGAATGCAGTTCCTTCATCCTGGCACAGGCTGGTCCTTACAAAACAGCCGTTGCTCCTCGGAATTCCGCCTAGCAAAGCAAGCTGGGATGTAGGACAGAACGGATTCTGGCTTAGGAGCAAACTACGGTCAGTGAGTGGCTTCCGACAGGCCTCACATCTCCCTCTCCGCCATCCAACTCCCCCAATCCTTTGAGTATCATGACTTGGCTCTTGGCGGCTCTAGAACTCGCCACGGTGTTTTCTAACCCGTGAGAATTCTGTAATATGGCAACCAAGGCGGTGTCCGATCCCCCGGGAGGGCAAGTTACCCGTATTCCTTGCACCCCCAGTGGCTGACAAGGCATTGCACACTTGCAGCCGGTCCTTTCCCAACCTCGCTAACTTTTAAAGACATGCGGACTTCGACTCCCAGAATCCCCCCGCCGAACCACGCTGGCTTTTACAAGTTGGGAGAAAAGGAGCCATGGGAGCAAACGGGACGGAGGGACTTCCAATTTCTCTCCACCAAAAATACGTGTGTGGGTGTGTGTGTTTGTGTGGGTGTGCATACGTGCGTCTTAAGATGGGGAAGCCTCCAGCCCGAGCATGATTCTGGCTGCACTCTGCTAGGACGCGGGAAACTGCCGGCACCTTCCAATCCCAAGATTAAAGCATTTGTCAGATGAGAAAAAACAAACAAACAAACAAAACCACCCCATGACCAACAAAAAAAAAAAAAAGATCCCGAAAGAATAAACAAAAGTCGGCTTATTCACAGCAGCAAAAGTCTTTTTGTCTCTTTTAATACAAAGGCGAAAGTCCCGTTTCGTTCAAAGGCTCTCCGGGCTGTGGCGTCAGATCCCGGAGAAGGAGTCCGTCAAACACTGCAAAATTTCGGAGGCGTCGTGGATCAAAAAAAGTGGAATGGATTCGCTGAGCAAAACGGAAGGCGGGTTTGTTTTTCTCTTCCCCCACGCCCCAAAAAATAACAACAACCCACACGCCATTCGCTCGTTCCCGCGTCTTGCTGACAAGGGACGGGGAAGGGGGGAAATCGATCCAGCTGTTCCTTTTTCAGGTTCAAACTTTCTTCTTTTCCTCTCGTTCTTTTTTTTTGGGGGGGGGGACGTGACGGGTGATGGTTTGCTTAAAGTCGGAAGTGCTTTGGAGTCAAAGCGAGTCTTTGCGAGGAACAAAAACACTGAATTTCGTAAGGCTGGATTTAGGACAGACCTCTATCCCTCTACTAGCTTTTTTTTTTTTTAATGATCCAACGTAGGAAAAAAAAAACAAAGAGGTTGAAACCTGGAGAAAGGGAGCGGGGGGGAAAAAAATCCCGAAACTTGGGAAATTCTCCTTAAAAAATATCCCTTGGTTTGAGATCATACATGGCTATTTTCTTTCCTGAAACACTTTCCAACACCTGTACCAATTTACACGTTAGGCATCAAAAGTATCCCCCCCCACCCCCGGCATTCATATATAATATATTTTATTTTAAAAAGAAAATCTTGTCGATGATTTGAATACATCGTCTTGACTTTCAACAATTTGCATTTTGAAATAGCTTATAAGAAAAGGGCTTATTGGGGTTTTGTGTGTCTATGTATGTGAGTGTATGGGTACACAAGCACACACATACAAATATATATATATATAGTATATATTTATATATACATATATAAATATATATATATACATATATATATATACATACACACATTTGTAGCAGCCCTAGAAGCTTGTCCCTTATTTCCATAAACGCTGCTGACCAGATGGGGGGTTTTTTTCCTTCCCCCCCAAGTAGAAAAGAAAAATACATTTTTAATTTTTTTTTCCTTATTTTTTTTCTTTTTTGCTGCAGGCTCAAAAGAGTAGATTTATAAACACTTTGTCACGTTATAGGCACAGGAAAATGTTGTGCTATACGGATTTGTTTTGTTTTTGCGATTTTTTAAAAAAAGAGGCAGAATTTCAGTGCTTTTCGTTATTAAAGAGTAACAACATTTGCCCTCCCGATTTAAGAACCACGGATCCGTGGTTTAGCCACATGCAGGGGTGGGGATGGGGAAACGCCTCTTCCACGCAGTCTTGCTTACTATGCACGGATCGGCCCTCGGGCCACAGGCAGGATTCCGCCGGTCTTGGGCCGGGGGTGTGTAGGTGGGGTGGGGTGGGGGGTCTCAGTTCTCGGGGTCTTTCGGGGTATGCACACTGTTGGGTAGGTCGTTATGCTTTGACCAGAGCTGCTCTTGCAGTTCCTTGACGGCTTTTTCCAAGTTCTCGCGCGCCTCGCGCTCGTGCAAGAGGTCGGCCCGCAGCTGTTCTCGATCCGCCTCTGCGTGCTGGAGCTTCACCTGCAGGTCTTCGATCTGGTGGGACGAGATGAGCAGAGCAGGAAGGTTAGCGGGGTCTCCCCAGAACTGCATAGAGGGATGGGGGGGAATGCAGGTGGGTGAGTGCCTCCCTCTCTCTCCTAACTTTTTGGATTCTTGTCCTTCTTGGTTGCGCGCTCTCTCTGTCTCTCTGTGTTTCTTCCCCCCCCCCTCTTTCTCTCGGTCATTGTGTCTCTCTCTGTCTCTGATTTTTTCCTTCTCTCTCTCTTTCTTTGTGTGTGTTACTTTCCCTCTCTCTGTCTGTCTCTCTCTTTCTTTCCTTCTTTCTCTTTTTTTCTGTCTCTCTCTCTCTCTGTTTCTTTCACCCTCTCTGTCTCTATGTGTGTGTCTCTCTCTGTCTTTCTGTCTGTCTCTGTTTCTTTCCTTCTCTTTCTCTCTTTGTGTGTGTCTCCCTTTCTGTGTCTCTCTGTCTGTCTCTGTTTGCGTGTGCGTGTGTGTCTGTCTCTCTGTGTCTGTGTGTCTCTGTGTGTCTGTGTCATGCCAAGCCCCTCCTCCCTCCCCTGCAACCACAAGAAAATTGAAAAGGGACAGAGCCACCTGCAAAAGCCCTGAAGAGGCAGCTGAGCCTCTGCAGGAAAAAGCCAGACAGTGTAATTCGGGGCTCCTGCCTGCCACATCCCAGCTGTGCAAGTGGGAGGCGACCACCTGGCGCACCCAGTTCCCATCTTAACGCTTCGTGGTGGAGATGCCAGGCTCAGAAGCCCCATGTTTGCATCCCTTTCTGCCTCGGCTCTCCTGAAGCTGGCAGGTAGACCAGACAGGAAACATGACTAGCTACGCTGATTCTACTTCGTTATCAAGCTACAAAGTGAACAGAATCTGGAACGGTTTTTTGTTTTCCTTTCCTTTTACAGCCCCCAATAAGGGTCCCTTCTGAGCCTGTTTCTCCACCCATTATATATCTGTGGGCTCTGCTGTCTCTTATCTATCCATTCTCTTGGCTCTGTCTCCCGAGGCCATTCCCGCAGACCATTACAGAGGCCTCTCAACCCGTAGCCTTTTCTGTTAACCAGGGGAAGCTGGGAAAGACACCCTGGCGGTGACAGGGCTCTCCCAAAAAGTTGATTCACAGTCCGACTCAAACCCGAGAACAGGAATCCGAACCCAAAATTGAAAAGGGGGGCTCAGAGTCGTGGGGCGTAGGAGAAATTTGAGTGCGAGATGCTCAGCCACCCGGAGTGTTTCCATCGAGCCTTCCCGCGAAGGGTTACGTTGAAAGGTCCAGAAAGCAGGGCCGCTAACCCCGGAGGCGTCCTTGATCTTTTAACTTTTGGGAGAGAGAGCAAAGGTCTCTCTCTTGAGCTTCATAAGCCGGGATGGGAAGAGAGCATCATCGCTTCCACACTCACCTGGGCTGAGTATTTGGCTCGTAGACGGCCGGCCTCACAGCCCTTGTCGCATACCCGGACCTGTCGGGCCTGCTCCAGTTCCCGCTTGAGCCGTATCCGAGACTCGTTGGCCTCTTTCATCTTCTTCTCGTTCTCCGCCCGGAGGCGTTCGATCTCCTTCCTCAGGTTGCGCTTGGCTTCCGTTGCCTCCCTCAACTTCTCTTTCTTGGCCACGCGGAGGAACTCCAGCTCCTGGGACAAAAAAGTGTATTAACAGCGTAAGGGCCCGGGGAAGGAGGAGGAAGAGGATGAGTATTGGGGGGGGGGGGGGGGAAACGCCCCTTTGGCTCACCTACAAATCTGACTTCCTCCAGGACGTTGCAACCATCATAAATATGAACCGGCTGTCAAGCATCCAAATGTACCGTATTTTTCAGAGTATAAGCATCCAAATGTACCGTATTTTTCGGAGCACCTTTTTCCCTCAAAAAAGAGGCTGAAAATCTGGGTTCATCATACACTGAATACAGCATTTTTGGCCTCCCAAAACCCTGCCCCCTTCACCAAAATGGCAGTGCATAGCCTTTAGGAAGCTTCCAGAGTGCTCCTGGGGGCAGGGGAGGGCAGAAATGAGCAAAGAACAGACAGTCCCCCCCCCAGCCCCTAGGAGCACTCTATAAGCCTCCTAAAGGCTATGCATGCCCTTTTTTTGGACAAAAAAATGGTTCGTTTTTGGGAGGTCTGCAGAGTGCAAAAGCTTTTTTTTTTTTTTTTTTAAAATTGCCTCTTCAAAATCTTGATGCGTCATATACTCTGGTGCATCTTATACTCCGAAAAATACGGTAAATCATGTGACGCTTTTTTTCAGTGCCGCCGTAAGTTCAAACAATCACTAAATGAACTGTTGTACGTCAAGGAACAAGGAACTGCAACGCAACCCCACCCAATCTGAGCTTCAAGGATCCAGGTGGACCATTCGAAGCAGCGAAGAGTTAAATTTATTTATTTATTTATTTTATTTATTATTCATGCTTCTAGACCGCCCCCTCTCCCAAAAAGGGACTCGGGGCGGTGTACAGTCCATGCAAAAATGGGAGTGCCGCCCCTCCCCGAGACTCAAATCTAGTGCCACGGGTTCCCCCTCCATGCCATGGGCTCCGGGGACGGGGGCATTACCTGGTGGAGACTGCGCTTGGCCTGCAAGGCGGCGTTGAGCTTCTCCTCCTGCTTCACTCTCATCTTCACCACCTCGTGGAGGAATTTCTCTTTGGCTTCTTTGGTGTCCAGGCCGCCATCCAAGGCCTGCCTCAGATGCTCCAGCTCAGCTTCCAGCCCGTTGGGCCCGTTCTGAGGCTCGGCGTGACTTGACACTTCAAAGACGGCGTTGCCGGCGGTGGGCTGGACTTGCAGGCTGGGGGAATTCATATCCTTGGCTGAACCCGAAGAGGTGAAGGACGGCGAGGAGAGCGAGGACAGGGAGGAAGTGACTGCAGAGAGAGGGAAGGAAAGAAGGCGTGGCAATGAGCCCCCCCCTTGTCCCCAGGCAATGTGTGGGGATTGTGGGGTGCATAAGTCAAACCCTGTTTCACCGTCATGCCCCATAACAGTGATGGCTAAACTTTTTGTCCTCGCGTGCCGGAAGCCCATAATACGAGTCCATGAATCCCCAGCCCTTCTGCACATGCGTACGCGACCACTTATGCACTCCACTCATGCATGCCCGCATGACCCCCCACGCTCCGTTTTGGGTCTAGCAGGCCTCCTTTGAAGCCCCCCTGTGCATGCGTACGCTATTACAGGTATTATATCGTCCTTGTATGCAGCTTTATTCCTCTCTAGCAGTCATCTCCATTGTTCAGTGATGCATTTCCTGCCCCTCTAGGATTTACCTCTATCTGCTCCTGCGAGGCACCCACCTGTGGCATGCGTGCCATAGGTTTGCCATCATGGCCCTATAACCATAAAGGTAGGGAGTGCGAGTGCAAAGAAACACAACGCGTTGGCTGGAAGCGTGTCGTGCACTTCTGTCCCTGAAACGGGACATATTTCGACTGTGAGAAGCTAAGACCAGCATTCTTTCAACCTTACAGAATTGTGGCGCTGAACAGCACTCAAGGGAAGTCCCGTTCTCTCTCTGGCCACCACCTCCAGATGGGCGTGAAGCCCCAGGACCGCCTTCCAAAGGCAGTTTGCTTTTTCAAAAGTTCAACCGATGGGAAGGATGGCTTGTAACGTGAAATTATTGTAGGAGACGACCAGGCTGAGCCCGAGGGAGGGAGGGAGGAGTCAAACGCGTCATCAGTCGTGAGTCCCTGCGCTCCCACAAGAAATCTAAGCCCAGCCCATCTTGAATTCCTTCTAATTCTTATCTCCCGCTACTTCCCCTTGACTGTTAGTAGTTCCGGTTCTTACAATAACATTTTATACTCATTTGAACTGCCCCGATCTCCTGATTTTTCCTTTACAATTATTGGAAGACCAAATTCATTTTTTTTCTGAGCCAAAGAGGCCAAGGATTTCCCCCCCCCCTTCTGAAAAAGCCCTACTTACATTCTTCTCGCGTTTCCACTTCTATCTCGGCTTCGGATTCCTTCTCTTCTTCTGTGGGAGGGACGGGAGGAACGACGGTGGGCACTGCTGTGGCGGGGAGTGTCGGTTCGGGCACAGCTGTGTGTTCGGCGACGTGTTTCCTTTTCCGGAGCTGGGGAGGGCTGCTGAGGGGCTCGGCGTTCCGCAAGGCAGCCGGGGGGCACAGAGGGTTGCTCACGATCTTTGGCTGAGGAGGGGGAGCCAGCGCCACGTTGGGTGCAACAGAGTTCTCAAAACTTTTATACGAATAGAAACTGTGCAAGAAAAGAAGGCTGGGTTACCTCACAGCCCCCACAAAGCTATTTTGGGGTGACTCATTGGAGGAAATCGCTCCTTGGGGAGGTTTCTCATTAACGCAATGAATCATCCAAAGGTTTAATTGCCAGTTTTTAAAAGTTCACTTCTTCACCGAGCAAACTAAGTCTTTATTTTGATGCTCCAAAATTTTGAAAAGACAAAGTAATATAGTTATCTTTTTTTAAAAAAATAATTAGGAAATATATAGGTAGTTCTGGTCACTGTTGTTAAGTGAATCACTGCAGCTGTTAAATTAAGAAGGTGAACCTGGCTTCCCCATTTGACTTTGCTAGTCAGGAGATCACATGACCCACCCCCACGCCGCAGCAACCGTTGTAATTTTGAGTCCGCTGCCAAGCAACTGCACAACTATGCGGGCATCACAATGTTTGAACATAGGTGGTTCCTATTTTTCTATTTGCATTTTTTACCTGCTTTTAAACGGAAACGGCTAGGTTGGCAGAAGCTGGGACACGTCATGGGAGCTCACTCTGTTACGCGGCGCTAGGGATTCGAACTGCCAAACAGCTGACCTTTCTAGTCGACAAGCTCAACTTCTTAGCCAGTGAGCCATCACGTCCCTCGGCCTTCTTAGAAGCTGGGACAAGTAATAGGAGTTCACTCCTTTAGGTGGCACTGGGGATTCAAACCGCCAATCTGCCAACCTTTCTGATCGACAAGCTCAGCGTCTTAACCACTGGCTAAGTGACCCTAGAGACAATTTATTCATCTGACCCATCAACTTCTCCAGCTCAACCAAGTGATATTATCCTACGCTCCCAAAGTCTTAATTTTATACCCCAGTTCTGTCTGTAGCATCTTATTCGTGCCCAGATATGAAGATCTTGTGGCATTGATGTCCTCTGTGGGACACTTTTCAGGTAACGCACCTGGCCACCTATTAAATTTAACGACCTTCAAATTTTGGCCCCCGGAAAAACTCTTCTTCTTACCTGTCTCTGATTAATGTCGGGATGTGGTTGGCGACGTCCTTCTCGCTGGCTGAAACGGCGGGGGACCAGGGCCGGAATGCAGAAAGACGCTGCCGCGGATGAAGACACCCAATATTCTGATTTTTTTTAAAAGAGAGATGAGGAAAAAAAAAAAACGTAAGAGACAAATGGATAAAACAAAGATATAGCGAATGACTGGCTGGAGGGGGACTGGAAAGGGATCGAGTTTTGTAGATCCGGGCTTCTGAATCTCTGAAAGGCTGAAAGCAGAAGGCTTATCCCTAGGACAGGGGTCAGCAACCTGCGGCTCCGGAGCCGCATGTGGCACTTTCATCCCTCTACTGCGGCTCCGAAGCCGGTTGGCTCCACAATTGATAGGGCTTTCGGTTAGGACAGATAGGGGGAAAAGGATGCCGCGCTAGGAGGAGACTCTATGATGGAGGCGGGCCGGGAGAAGGGGACGGACTTCCGATCGGCTTCCAGTTAGGACCTTTATGGCTCTTTTGAGTGTTTAAGGTTGCCAATCCCTGCTCTGGGTAAATGGTACCAAGGTTTGTGAGTGTTGCGTACCGCACAGAAGCCAGGGTGTGTAGAGTCTGCTGGGCCAACATCACACTCCAATGAATGAAGCCAACGCAAAGCTATCCCATCAGAAATCCAACCAAGGGATATTGGGGGGGGGGGGGTGCTGCCCCTTTCAGCCTTCAAAACCTGACAGCTTTCCCCCAAAACTCACCTTACTGGATGAATTGGACAAGGACCGTAGCCAGCTGGACTGCTTCTCCTTATCCCCAAGTAAGGGAGACTGCAGGGCATTGTCTGTTTTGGGTTTCTTGGGGACAAGCGGATCGGATGGGACCTGAAAGGGGGAAAAAACAACTTATTAAAAAAAAAGCACTGGCTATTTTCCACTGCATTAAAAAAAAAAAAAAGAACAAACGTCCGTCAAAGGAGGGCCGATATTACGACCAACCGGATCCAGTTTGTAGCCTCTTCCACCGCTTCACAAAAGCTGCTTTCCCCACCCCCTAATTAATAAAGGAACCCCCTTTTCCTCCTTCACTAGAAAACGGGGAACGAAGAAGAGAAAATTGAGGTTAAAACTCCAAATACGAGCAGGCTTCATCAGTCCCTGCGGGGTGTCAAACAAGATGTTTCCAAAGAGGTTTAACTAAAAATTCGACATGAAGTTTAAAAGCCTGAACTTGTATCGACGCTGCAAATACAGATATTTTGTTTCTTCTGTACCTGGCAGGTACAAAGAAAGTCCACTTTTGAGCACGAGAGAGGTCTCAAAACACATCGAGTCCAGGGATCGGTTCCGGCAGGCAGTACTGCCGGTTCGCTCGTGTGCGCATGCACAGTGCGATTTAAATTGTTCTTCGCATGAGCAGAACCGAAAAAGAAAGATGAACCGGACAACCCAGGCCGCCAAACTACTACTACCGGTTCAGCTGAAACGGTCCGAAACGGTAGGAACCCACGTCAGACTTCAAACCTTTGAAAGGATGTGTTTCGAACGGTTCCTAAATCTGAACTCCATATATATGGTAGAAAAAACAGCAGCAAACCAGCTCAGCTCACTGTCAAATCCCCTGGCAACGGGTCCAATCCAAGAGGAGATCTATTTAATTACATTTTGGCGGAAATTTGTACCGGAGAGGCCTTCCGTGCAGTTAACCTGACTTTTCCCAAAACCAAACACTTCTCAAAGATGCGTTAATAAAACCATCATCGTGAGGTTTTCCAGGAGATGCTTTTTCTTAAAGGATGAGATTTAAGGAGAGGGGGGAAAAACGGCCCAGCCAAAGAATTTTGCAAACTGCGTGCCTGGCTAATTGGAAAAGGAAAGGTGAGCCTTGAAGATGGGGCGGCTGGTTCTGGAATCGGAGCGGGGGGAATCGTGATGCCAACAAACCAGACTTTGTTATTCTGTTTGCAGCGGTTGTTAAGGCGATGACTTCACAATGCCGCAGCTGCAGCAGAATCTGCTGGCCGCTTGCCGAGATCCTGCTATGCCTCTTCCACCAGTCGCTCCACTCGCTTGGCCTATATATCACCAGGCCGGAATGAGGGGAGGGGGGGGAAGGGGAAGAAATCCCTCTGGCCCATCACCACCTCCGGACTTTTCCAGGGCCATTCCGAGGGTCTCTCCCTTCCCCCCCCTCCCCACTTGACTTGGGGTCTCTTGGGGCAGGAAGAAAATCCCCATCTGCTCCAACAAGGCGGGATCCTCGAGGGATCCCACCTACCTAAAACCCTCTCATTTTTGTCCCTCTCCCCTTTTCCTATTAGGAAGACCACCTGCTGGCTTTTCTGGATTGGGAGCCAGATCGGGTGGCCAAAGAAGCAACTGGATTCTTTTGAGCATCTACCAGGCCAAGGAAGCTCAAACCCCCTCCCCCCCTGCACCTCCTTCTCCCAAACTTGCCCTGTGGACTCGCAAGAGGTCCAGTCTAGGTTCCAGACCCCCTTGCTTTGATTTAAACCAGGGGTGTCCAAAGTTGGCAACTTTAAGACTTGTGGACTTCAATTCCCAGAATTCCCCAGCCAGCTCTGCTGGCTGGGGAATTCTGGGAGTTGAAGTCCACAAGTCTTAAAGTTGCCAAGTTTGGACACCCCTGATTTAAACCAACCAAGATGGTTTGCGTTTGCCCTGGAGTCCTGCACAGGGGATCTTTTTTGCTGCTCCTCCTCCTCCTGCGGCTGCATAGGAAAAAGGAAACGGTGACAGCATCCGAATGCTATTTGGCAAATGCTGCTGGTCCCAGCCCAGCCGGTCTGTGGGGATGGCTGAAGGGGGGGGGAGGGCGAGGAGGAGGGGGGACGGAGAAGCAGGTGGCGGAGCTCAGAACAGGGGCCTGTTCTTTCCTACCATCCCCTTTGGGGGAGGGGGGGAGTCTGACGCTCCCTCCCCACCTCTCTTTTTTCCCTCTCCATTTCTGCTCTGCAGGAAAGAGATTTCTTTTGCAGATGGGGGGGAGGGGGAGGCGAGTAGTTGGGGGGGAGGGTAGATGGCAGATCTCACAGCCTTGGCAAAAGAGCCCCTTCTGGGACGGATGGGTTTTGTTATTTATTCATTAAACTTCCCCGCCACCCACCCACCCCCGTCTCTCATCCATAAGGCGATTCCAACGGGTTTTCGAAACCGTTCGAAAAATGGTTTTTCGAAAAGGTGAATGTAGCAGTCAAGAAGAGGAAGACGACTTTTAAAGAAGAGAGAAAACCAATTAATTGCACACACACGCGCGCACACACACCGAATGCCAACCAACCAGGCTTTGGCAGGTAACCGCAAACTTTCTCGTGGTTGTTCCTTTCGACTTTGTGACATCCAAAGTTAAAATTTGTGGAAAAGTCAGGCTACCAATCAACGAGCCGCCAGTCACTTCTTTAGGTAAATAGCCATCCATCCAGAAAGGATGTCCGAGACCCCTTGGGAGAAGTCCCATTGTCCCCTCCCCATCAGAGAGGCTGGACAATTGGACACGCGCACAAAACAAGCAGGCAAGGTGCGTTTCCGAAAAACAATAAGACCAATGGTGCTGCTATCCAGCACACTGCAGTCCCCATCATGCACTTCCCAGAAGGGCATCATCGCCTCCCATCCCACAGATGTTGTGTTGTTCCCGAGCACACGGCTCATAACGGAGCCCGTAGCAACACCCCCCCCCCCACCTCGTTGACATAGGTTCATGTCGGACGCGCCTGGCAGGTCCTGCGTGACCGTGGCAAAGGCGAGTGTGGTCGGAGGCCAAGAGAGGCTTCTTCCCCTCCCCTGCTTTGGAGGGCCACCTCTACCCCCCCACCCCACCCCCACCCCGTCATCTTCAGGCCGAGGCCTAATCATAAGATCGGCAGGCAAGGTGATAGCAGAGTTGGCAGGAGTTCGAAATACATCAGCAAAAATGTCAAGGCCTAAGAGACCTTTCCACGCTCGGGGGACTCCGGTTGCCAGATGGCCTCTCGCCAACCAACACCCACCTCCCCCCCCCCGCAAAAAGCTCTTTCGCTACCAAAGCCCACCCACCCCCTCTCTCTCCCTGGGAGGACTACAATCCCTGGTATTCGTAGGCTGGGCGTTCCCTTTTCCAACTCCATCCTCCCCTTTGCAAATTTTTCTCCCTAGGCTGTGTAGTCCTCTTATTTTCTGCAGGAAATCTCACTCACATTTTCCCCTCTGCACTCAGTTCACGTTCCTTAAAAATGGTGGCCAGGTAGGTTTTCCCGTGTGCAGGTAAATGTGAGTATTGGTTAAAGGACTGTCCAGCTGTTTACCAGATTTTTCAGAGTATATGATGTGCCCTTTTCCCTCAAAAAAGAGGGTGAAAATCTGGGTGCGTCTTATACACTGAATACAGCATTTTTGGCATCCTGAAACCCACCCCCTTTGCAAAAATGGCTGTGCATAGCCTTTAGGAGGCTTCCAGAGTGCTGCTGGGGGCTGGGGAGAGGAAAAATGGGCCATTTTCTGATTGTTTCCCCCCCTCCCCCATCCTCCAAGAGCACTCTATAAGCCTCCTGAAGGCTATGCATCCCCCCCCCTTTTTTTTTGACAAAAAACGGGCCATTTTGGGGAGGTCTGCAGAGTGCAAAAACTTTTTTAAAAATTTGCCTCTTCAAAAACGTGGTGCGTCTTATACTCCGATACGTCTTATACTCTGAAAAATACGGTAATTTCAAAGCAATTTTTGTGCATTTCCCTTTACTCGGGGCAATGAGGCCACTGGGGAGGGGAGGGGGGGTGACACACCACCTACCCCTTGCCTCTGTCCCTTGCCACATTTCCTGAAAACACCTTTTTTCCACTTGCCAAGAATGTGAAGGGCCAGGCAGGTAAACAAACCTCCGTTATTTTTCCAACCGGAGTGACTCCGGGGCCGCCTGAAATGCACCCGACCTCTCAAGCATTTCCCAATCCATGAAAGCGCCGAGTTAATTACTTTGCAAACATGCAAAAACAAATCACACTTTCTGCGTCTGGCTGAGAAGATGGACTTCCCAGTGCGAAATCTGACTTCGGCAAGCTGGCAAAGACGATGCGGGAGAGACAGACAGACACCGCAGAGAGAGGGGGGGGGGGAAATAGAGAGAGAAGCTGCCCACCCTTGTGCCTTTGAAAGCATCTGACAAACCGAGCAGGTGCAACGGCCACCAACACACGAGACTTTATTGGTTCAACTTTTCCGTAGCAACCGAGAGGCTGGAGTGAAGGAAAACACACACAAGCACACTGCAAAAACCACAGCGCTTTCCCACCCAAAGGTTTTGGGCAGAGGCGGGGTGGGTTGTTCTTGTTGTTTGACCGAAGCTGGGAAGTCCTCAATTTGTGTAGCTGAGCCACGTTTCCCCAGGAACAACCTGCCGACGTGGTGAAGCTATTGGGAAGACGTGAGATGCATTTGGTTGGGAAAAGAATCTCTGGTTTGTGTGCGGACTGAAGTCCCTTATTTTATCCAAACAGAAATAAATGTCCCTCCGGTTCTGAAAAGAGAGAAATGTTCAGCTCTCTTCTCCCATAATCTGCAATGGGGGTTCAAGTCCCACCATTTTATGTGCCGTGTATAGTTTCCACAGGGGTGAGACTCAGCCAGTCCAGATCGGTTTGGGCAAACTGGTAGCTCCGACGATCAGCTGCGCGCTGTACTGACCTATATCCTCTCAGCTGAGTTGCGCGGCAGAGTGGATTGTGCGCCTCAGCTGTTTTCCTCCGCAGCATTAATGCGGAAGGTAAGTTTTCTCAAAGCTGCGCGCGATTACTGAACTGGTTGTTCAACCGGTAGGATCCCACCACTGGAGTCCACCATTCACTGGTTTGGGATAGTGGGAGTAGGAAACGTGCCCAGTCAAGGTGACGTCTCTCTCATGGAACATGACAAGATAACAGAGTTGGAGGGGACCTTGGAGGTCTTCTAGTCCAGCCCCTGTAAATCTAATCTAACATACATTGCTTAAACCGGGCAGTGAAATGAATTTTCGTGAAGCGTTTTTGCATGGATCCAAGGTGTTCGGAAAGGAGACGAGCATTTTATCATCTCTGCAATCATGAAAATCTGCCATCAACTTTCCTTTCTCCAATGTGGCTTCCACTGAGGGGTAGAAAAAGTCACCCCTGGGACATGGAAAACAAGCCAGAAAAGCAATTTTTTTGACCCAATCAAAGAACAATGAAGGTTGATATTGCCAAACATCGATGGTGCCATTTGCCAAAATACTTTACCATCTCTCTCTCTCTCACACACAACTTGTGTCTCACCCCACAGATTTCTGACAGTTGTGTAGCCTCACCCAACCAACACAGCCTATTCAATGGGTAAGCCAACGTAGGCCTTGTGAAGGGAGTATCAGGTTCGGCTAAAGCTGGGGCAAAGATATTTGCTGGCTTCGCGCCAGGCTTTCCCACGATCCATTAGGCGCGCGGACACAGCCCTTCCCCTGTTCAAAACTCGGAACACAACTTCTCTTACACCATTATCAGTCCGTGCCACGCCAGGTTAAAACCTGGAACACAACACACCATGGTGAGTGCCAACGCTAGCCAGGGCTGGACCGAGGATCAAACAGCGACTTCTGGAGACCTTCCACTATCAATGGCACAACTGAATGTGTTCTGCCTGAAATTGTCAATATTACAGTGGTGGTGGTGTGTGGGTGTGGCAGTGGTGGGCGCGTACCGGAGCCTGCCTGGAGCACCGGATACTGGTACGGTGCTCCGGAGGGCCCGCCCGCCCACCCAAGCTCTTTACCGGTCTTTTAAGGCTTCCGCGCACGGCGTCTACAACGCCTGCATGATGCTCCGCGGAGCAGCTGGAGCATTGCGGAGGCTCGCAGAGGCGCTAAGTCGCATGCGCATGCTGCACACGTCCATGTGGACGACGTTGGAACCCATCACTGGTGTGTGTGTGTGAGTGTGTGTGTGTGTGTGTGTTTAGGTTCTTCAGAAATGACGCCGATCTAAGCTGGTATCTTAGCTTTATTGATGAGCTGCGACGGAAAAGGACACGACAAACCACGGTGTAGGAGCAGTGGGTTGCGTTGCGCAAGCTTTGAGTTGCTATATTTACTGAGCGGCTTTGCAACGCGCCCCTTTCTCGCAGACGTTCTAATCTCATTTCCTCTGCAAAAAATATGTTTTCTTCTACAAAAAGTCTGCACGACGAAGCAAAAAATTCATCTGCTTCGCTCGGGGGGAGGAGGGGGAATCACAGCTGCGGCTCCAAATTCCGAACCTGGAGGAAACTTCTGTTTTGTTTTGTTTTTTTTTTTTGTTCTCTGCCTCGCTGCAACATTTTGACTGGGTTTTGGCCGAGGGTGGACTGTCAGCTCCCAACAGAGGGATATTTAGGCACGATGTTTCTAATGATTTCCCACGCTGTTTAACTTCGCAGATCTGTTCTTTCGAAACAATTCCTTCCCTTCCTTCCTTTCAGAGGTGCTTCCAAGAGAATAATTTCAGGTCGGCCCGCTCCTCAAAAAGTCTCAACATGAAAACAAGCTCTTTTCTCATCTCGGCTTCTGTGAAAAGCGCTTTTGTCTATTTTAAAAGAGATTAAAAACAAAAAAAAAGGCAAGCGGAAACCTTGCATCACTAGGAAACCGAATCTTAAGACACGAAATGGCTTTCCTTTGCTTGTGGGGGGAAGCAAATCTAAAACATGTAATAAACTGAGAAAAGCCACAGACTACAACGCTTCTAACCACACCGAGGGCCGGGGGCAACAGTTGTCGGTGCAGTGGGTTGTTGTCAGTGGGAAAACCAAAATACTGTAGGAATTATGTTTGCACCTGCCTCCTTCCCGCACGTTTCTCTGCTATTGGCTATCATCATCTCCCCCCCCCCCGCAATTGATTGACAGTGGGAGAAGCACATCACTCCCAGGTCCAGCTTCTCACAGTCCGGTGTCAACTGCAACACAACCTCGGGTCCCAACACCGTCTGCAAGAGGCGATCATGGAAGGCCGACGGGCTTCCCTCCTTCGACTCCCTCGATCCTCGTGCAACCAGGCGTCCTTTCTCCCAACTTTCTCTTGCTCTCCTGGGGAGACTTATTAAGCCACGCTCAGGAAGAAGGGACAACAACGTTCCCTTCCTCCTCTCCATTTTTCTGACACACACACACACACACTCACACATACACACTCGGGCTTTGCTGCCCCCCCCCTCCCTTCCATGCGGACGGGCGAGCAGCCAAGGAAGCGCAGCTACTCGGAAGCAGAGAGACCCAGCCAGGAAAAGGTCCCCCTTTCCGCTGGCAATTATCTTTGGCAACCGTTGTGTGGGAACTATTTTCAATTGGGGAGGTTGCGGAGCACGTGAGGGTGGGGTGGGGGATGTTCGGAACAGGGCGGCGCCTGGCGACCATCTTGAAGGGGCTCGGAAAAGACCCCTGAGACACCAGGAGACCGGAGGCGTATAAGGCCAATTCTTTTGACGTCCCGGGGGCTTAAGAAAATCGACGGGGCCTTTGTGCTAGAACTCTTAAGTTTGTTTGAGGAAGGCCCAGACACATTTTTCTGGGTCTTGTTAGGGTTTTGTGGTAGCAGCAATCCAATCTTTGCGCATGAAACACACACACACACACACACACACACAGGGCTTCCAAGCCAGAGTGGCTGAATCCAATGGAACGTCAACATGTTCTGCTCATTTTTCTTTTTAGAAAAGTTTTTTTTATATTTTTTTGTTCTCTATATACAATTATACAGTTATTATTCTTTTTTACATTTGTCGTTCTTATACATTTATCACCCCATTTACAGGGTTCTAACATATCATTTGGGTTGCTTTCTTTACCATCCCTCGCCTGCTTTGACACCACCTTCTTTTCCCTTTCTTTTCTCCCTCCCTCCCTCCTCTACTTTCTTCCTTCCTCCTCTCCTTTCCCTTCCTTCTTCCCTTCCTTCTCCCCTACTCCTCTCTTCCTCTTCCCCTTCGTACCCTTCTCTCTTCCATCTTCCTCTCCTCACCTCTTCCTTCCTTCCTCTTCCTCTCCTCTTTTCTTTTTTCTATTGTGGGTGTCTCTTCCAGCTCTTACTTTTTATTTTCTTGGGGTGGTATTTCCGCAGACCCAAAAATAGTTCAATATCATTTCGTGTTCCCTTCTGCTCACTTTTCACACGGACCCGCAAACTAGCCAGTGTCACAAGATGTTGCTTAACGCAGTTGACCGCAAATGTTTCTCCCTATTTGGGGGATCCAAAAGGCCCCCAAGTTGCTTGAAAGACTGAAAGGACTTTGCGGCTTGAACAAGTCAGCTTTTAAAACCGATCAGGGACCTCCAAACAGGAAGGAAAAGGAAAGTCGTGAATTTAAAAGAGAAAGAAAAAGGCAATTCTAGTTATAAATTGCCAGCAATTGGGTCTAGCGCCGCAAAACACAAAAAAATTCAGAAAAGGAATGAAGTCGGAAAAAAGAGATGCTCAAAACTTCAAAGCCAGCAACCAACCTAATTTTGAGATCTGTCTCTCTTACTCAAATTCGGTCTTGCACGCTCCAGATGGCGGAAGATGCTGGGAGCGGTTTTAACTCCCGCGGAGTTAAACAGGTGGGAAGTGTAGGTGTTATCCACCTGGATGAGAGCAGCTGAATTCCAGCATGACAGCTCTTTCCTTCCTCGGCGATGGATGACGGCCAATGCCAAACTCGGGCTAGTCAAGTAGCCGCATCCGTCCAGAAGAAGGAAGGAAGGTCAAGTTTGGAGAAACGGAACTAAATCCAGGATCCTAGTGCTGTGGCCCGCCAGCACAGCTGGCAGCAGAGTCAGAGAGTGAGGAGGGTTGGGGAGGAACATGGGCCAGTCCTGGAGGCTGGGGAAGGCTCAGATGAGGGCTCTGCGTCAGAGGCAGAGAGGGAGCGACAGCTGTATGACAGTTATCAGCTGCCTTCGGAGTCAGACATCAGTGAGGCAGAAGAACAGCTGGAGCCTGTTCCCAGTGTGCGTATGCGCAGAGCTGCCAGAAGAAAAGGACAGTTAAGAAATCAGGGTCAACTTTGGAGTAAAGCCACAGGTGGACGGTGAATGGCCCCTCCCATAGGAAATAAAAGAGGAGCGAAAGAGGAGTGGGCTTTTGCAGGAAACAATTCATTCGTTCGTTTCAGGAGTGTGAAGATCTGTCCGTGAATCTCAGAGACTCTGTGCCCAGTCTTTCCCTGCACAGCACTGCGTTGGGAAAATATTTACATGGCAGCTTTCCAAGCTAGATAAGGTCTGTGGTCACAAATTCACCTTTGCAAGACTGTTTATACCAGGCCTTGGCTGAATGTGAATGAGGGGAATTCACATTCATTTAATAAAAGGGGTTTTGTCAGGACCGGGACTCTGCCTCGTGCTTTTTGGGGAAGCCTAGGTCAGAATACCTAGTAAGCGGGGAAAGACAGCAGAATATTGGTGCATTGATGCCTCTGATGGAGTTAGAACATGGTGTGGGACAGGCTAAAGGAGGACATGGGTGGCTGGTGACTTCCCGGATGGAAGCTGAATCATCTCGCAAGTCCTGTTGGTGAAAATGACACACCCACGAAAACCTTTCTCCTAAAGCCACAGGAATGGCTTTTTATCTGGTGTTGTCTGAACTACAGGATGTGTCTCATTCACCGCCGCTGATCTCAGGAACGTCCCAGTTGAAGATAATGAAAACGGAATCACTCGTGCCAAACGCAAGCTGAGATCGCCCCTGGAAAACACACACACACACACACACACACACGTCTCTTAAATGCTTCCCACAACTCTTGATAGCGCCGTAAAAAATAATAAAAAAGATACCCATTGCACCTGCTGGTTATCACGACTGTGCTTTTCTTAATGGTTTTCGGCAGGGGTTTGCTCTCTAAGCTTTTCAGCTTCTGAACGTTACGTTACCAGGTGAGGTAACACCATCATTAGTCTGGCAAGGAAACATTTCAGAAACATAAACGGGAGAACAAACCACTGTCCAAATCTAACATCGGAAGTACAAGTATTTTCTGCTATTTTCTTAATGGTCTCCAGGGTCAGGAGGAGCACTTTCTGAGGTCCGCTCCGTTCTTGGTGGCGATCTTGTCCTCCCCTTCAGCCCAAAAGCCAATCCCGCAAGCTCTGCTCGGAGCAGAAACAAAGGGGGCTTGGCTACCCCATCCCCTTTCTAACTTTTCCTTCTGAAAACCGTCAAACCATCTCCCTGACTTGGGAATCCAGAAAGCATCAGCGGAACAGAAATCGTGCGCAAAACCGGCTCTGAAAATCTCCCTGCCAAACAAACAGACAAAAAATAAAATCCAAGGAAAGGCTCTTTGAAATGAAATTCCCCATGGGATTCTCCGGGGGGGGGTGTCCTGGGGAGGGGGGGGAAAGCCCATCATCCGCCAAGACTCGTCTGCATCACCTTGAAAAATCAGGGCTGTGGCTCTCTTTGCCACAGCAGGAACATCTGGAGAAGGAGGGGCACGGCAGAGAAGAGGCAGGGCTGGTCCATCTTCCCTTGCAAATGTCAACATGACTTGAATTAAGGGCTTTAAAAGCAGGGTGGGGAAAAAAAATCTTCTTGTTATGAGAAAGTTGGCCAGAAGACTGACTTCAGATAAAATTGGGTTGGGGTGATGGATTCAAATGCCTCATTAGTTCTTTATAGTATTCCTGAGGGCCAGAACCCTAATTCTCGATTTAAATTAAATTGTGAGAGAGACTTTCTGAGTTAGTTTTTTTTTTTACTTAAAAAAAAGTTAAAAAGATTTTAAGGCAGCATTTCTCAGGCTGGACAACTTTTAAGATGGGTGGACTTCAACTCCCAGAATTCCCCAGCCAGCAAAGAATTCTGGGAGTTGAAGTCCACCCGTCGTAAAGTTGCCCACGTGAGAAACGCTGCTTTGAAAGGTACTACAATTTTGCACAGAGAACTAGGCCGGAGCCCAAATTTGTCCTATTTTCAGTGTCCCTGGAAAGCTGCCCATTTGCCCAAGTCAAATGGGCAAACGGGGACAATCTGTTAGAGGAAGAAGGGGGGGCAGCCATCCCTCCCAGCCCCCATCCTTTTTTTTTTGACATACATACATTCACAAATATACATTCTCACAAATATTGTTGTTATTATGTGTTATCATTTAACACGCATAATTCCATTCTTTCCCTAAAGATTTCATAATGATAATCGAGATTGCTTTCCCGCCATCCCATGCATCCATCTTATTTTACAACCACCGTTCTTCTTCTTCCCTCTCCCTTTCTCCTACCCTCCTTTCTTCTTTCCCCCTCTCCTTTCTCTTTTCTTCTTCCCCTTCCTCTCCCCTCTTCCTCCCCTTCTTACCCTCTCTCCTACTCTTACTACCCCTCCAGTGGTGGGTTCCGGATCCCGTTCCAATGCGTATGTGCCATGCGTGTGCGAGGAAGCGTCAAAGGCTTTAAAGGACAGGTACGGAGCTCAGGCGGGTGGGTGGGCCCTCCGGAGCACTGTACCGGAATGGTACCCGATGCTCCGGGCAGGTTCCGGTACGCCCATACCAGAGCGTACAGCCTGCAACTCATCACTGTATCCCTCCCTTTCTTCCTCTCCTGCCATCCTTTCCTTCCTTCCTTTGAAGGTATTTTTTTTAAAGCACTCTAAACTCTGAGTTTTCATCTTCCCATTTCACACCAGAGAGAGAGGGGGGAGGGAGAGAGAGAGAGGGAGAGAGAGTGTAAAAGTAAGATATTTTGTCAAAGCACCTGGTAGGCCCAAAACATCTAATCATTCCCCTGGCTCAGCTGATAAGGGAGGAGAGCTCGTGGCCTAGAGGTTAATATAACTGCCTAACATATAAAATAGCCCAAGTTCAAATCCCAATAAGGGTATGGCTAGCTGATGAGAGCTAAATAGCTTGAAATAGATCTAAACTAGTCTCCCTTCATTTATTTATCAGCAAAAAAATGTGTATGTATGTTTTCATACATACATGCATACATACATACATACATTGTGATCTCCGGAACTGTTCGATAGGGAAGGAAGGAATAAGAGCATCGATTTAACATGCCTGATGTAAAAACAACAAAGCTAATCAGAGGAGGGAGGCAGGTGGATGGGCATATCACCCGCACAATGGCCAAATGGATTAATAGTGTATAAAGGCAGGTATCTCTTTAATGGTTTTTAACACTCTTAAAAATGTTAGCAGTGGCTAACGAAAGCTTAGTGAGCAATATATTTTTAAGTTCCAGAGATCGCAATGTCTGTTTCTTCTTTTATAACTACACCTGGAACTCGTATTTTTAGGATAATTTGCAGTGTGTGTGAGAGAGAGGGAGGGAGGGAGAACCTGGGCCCCATCTTTCAATCTCTGCTGTAATGTGATGGATTATGGGGAGGTTGTGTGTGTGTGTGTGTGTGTGTGTGTGTGTGTGTGTGTGTGTGAAATAGAGAACAGGGAAAGCTTCCATGCAGCGTGACTAATCCGCCCCATTAATAGGCTCTAACCGAGTGCAGGAAAGAAAAGGGCAGTTTCAGAGCCCCCCCCCCAGCTGTCACATCCAGGGGCAAAGGTGTAAATGTCCCCCCCCCGGACTACAATACCAGGGGACAGGCCACGCTCAGCCTGGCGGGGGGCTTGGGGGGAGGGGAGGGGAGTGGCAACAGAGAAAAGCCCCTCTCCCCAAATCAGGCCAAAGCTGGGCTTTTTAAGCATTGAGATCCGGGTGAAGCCAAGTATGTTTTTTTTGTGTGGCTGTCCCCCCCTTTGGTCGTCTTAAAAGGGACAGTTTGATAGCAGCCAGGGGTAGGGGCGCAGACTGGGGGTCCCAGAGGGAGGGGTTTGTGTAGACAGAAACCAGGAGGAGTCCAACTCATCTCCCCCAGCCTAGCCAGTTGCTCCTGTGGGTTGGCCCAGGGTTCTTTTTAGGCCTATTCTCTACGGGCAGCTGGCTCTCTGTTGGTTAGCAACGAAAATGGTAACGGTCTTGGATGGATCACCACCATGTAATCCAAGATCTCCCCGGCAAGATCTTGAGGTCACAGATAACAAAAAGCAACCATTTGATGTCCACATCCGTGGATCTAATGTTGTGGCTCCTATCGCATAATTACAGCTATTTGTTTCTTTGCCTCCAGACACTTTCTTTCTTTCTTTCTCTTTCCTTCTTTCTCTTTTTATCTCTGTATCTCTCTATCTATCAATCTATCTATTATATCTCTATCATCTATCTATCTATCTATCTAATTTATCTATCTATCATCTATCTAATTTATCTCTGTATCTATCTATCTAACTATAACTCTATCATCTATCTAATTTTTCTCTGTATCTATTTCTGTATCTATCTTATCTATCTATCTATCTATCTATCTATCTATCTATCTATCTATCTATCTATCTATCTATCATCTATCTATCATTTCTCTCATCTAATTTTCTATCTATCTATCTATCTATCTATCTATCTATCTATCTATCTATCTATCTATCTATTATCTACCTACCTACCTACCTACCTACCTACCCACCCACCCACCCACCCACCTGATCCAACCCCCTCTCTCCCCTCCCCACTCCTATCTGTTGTGTAAAGTTTTTCAAAAGGTATTTGTTGACTTGGGGGGGGGGGGAATAAAATGTTTAAAATGATATGACCTCAGGGGGCTTGGTGGTCTCGAACCATTTTTTTTTAAAAAATAGTGCCTAAAAAATTCACGGTGGACTTTATTCTAAAATCCTTTTGGGGTTCTCCCTGCAAAGACCCAGTCTGTTTCCCAAACTGAAGAAATGTCCCACGATGGAAACAAGGGAGTTCACCGAGGCTCAGGAGGCTGTCAGGTTTAAAGTCCCTTCTAGACCTTAATTCGGGCTGGGGAAAGCGATTTGAAACCAATTGATACGGCCGTCCAACTCGCAGACGTGACTTTTGGGCTAGTCCTTTCCTCTGCGGTTTGAGTGGCAGGAGATTAGAAACTGCATATCGCCCTCAACTTTTCAGTCTATATTCTTTTATTCATCTTCCTTTTCTAACCAATCATAGTATCAACCTCCATGCCTTGAAGTACACTGACTCCTCTTGATCTTTTATTCTCAATGTTAACCGATTCATTTCCGCACAGTCTAAAATCTTCTTTATTATCTCTCCTTCTGATGGGATTTTAACTGCTTTCCCCCGTTATAACATGCACAACCAAATATGTACCTTCTTTACTATATTTCTCTGGTAAGATGCCCAATAAGAATACCTCTGGCCTCAATGCTATACGTCTATGCAATATTTTCTCTAACCGTGTTTGTATTTTAACCCAATAATTCCTTGCTTCCGTGCATGTCCACCACATGTGATAATATGGTCTCGGTAGTTGATGATATTTCCATCATTTAGCAGATATATCTTTAGACATTTTCGCTATTTCGCCATCGACTTTTAAGGACCCTCCCTTCCTAATCTGTTTCAAATGATCACCTTTTCTCCCTTCCCCTTCGCATAAACGGAGATAATGTAATCTGGATTTCACAGAAAACCAGATCCAATCTCACCTTCAACCCTAGATTACAGATTTCCCATGTGTGTGTGTGAGAGAGTGCATGGGCGCATGTTTCGATTAATTGGGGGGGGAGAGAAGGGTCCTCATTCACTTTTAACCCTTTAATCACCTTTCATTTAATTCTGTAAATCGTCCTCCTGTCATCACTGGGCATCCAAGAAATCCCTCCAGCCTGTCTATCTTGCTGACTTCTACATCTAATACTGTAAGTTTGCCCCGCGCATGTCAGAAACGGTCTTGAAGTCTCTACCCTGCATCATCCTTCCAAGCTAAGAAAAGGACATTCCAAAAAAAAAAAGAAACCTTGCAGGGGAAAAAAAAATAGAACTGCGCTGACATTTCTCTTCTCCCCCCCCCCCCCCATGTGAGTAGCTGAGACAGTTTCATTTCGGTTCGCTTGGCTGCACCTCTCCCTGACACCACATCTGCTAAACCAACAGTAGCTGTTGTGTCACCTTGGAGCAGACAGTCTTGCTGGGACGTCCATCGAAGGGGCAAAGGTCGCGAGGGCGACTCCCCCTCCCCACAAAATAAAAATAAAATAACCAGAGTGCGGGTCAGAGCAGAGAGAGTTTACAAGAGGACAAAAAAGACCAATTCACCGTCGAGACTAATTTTGTAGAGCAACGACTCTCCGCTTTACTGCGTCGCCGTTCATACAGAGACTTGGGAGGACAATCGGCATGGGGGGAGGGGGGACCTCTCTCGCTCTCAAACAATAACTGCATCTGTTGCCATTGAGAAATTACATGCCAGTCTCGTAAACCACATCTGTCTGATAACGCTAACCGATCGAGAAACAGAATCGAAGGAATAAGACAGCGGACGAGCCGTTCCATTCTGGGAAAGGAAGGGCCACCGTTTCCTCCCAGTTACGGTGGTTTTCCAATTTCGCACGAGAAGATGGGAGACCGTAACAGAAAACTCCCCCCAAAACCATGCTCCTCGCACGTTGGGAACATCCAGGTAGGCTCAAAACCGCTGCAGATGTTTCAAGGCGAAAGGGGCATCCATCCTGACCCCTGTTGGCAGTGTGGGAAAAAAACACCCAGCAGTTTTATCCGCTCTTCGGCTCGCGGCTGTCAATCCCACGAAAAGCCACGGTTGACTTCCCCGCGCCCCATTGCTCTTTTCCCACCCTTCAAATCCTGCTCTCTACTCAAAAACATTCCGACTGCCTCAGCCGAACTGGCCTTTCTTTTGCCGAAATCACAACTCTTAAAAGATGCCGCTTTTATCTCTCTCGGAGCGATGGAAAATGAGTGGCCCATGGAAGTCAACGCTAGGCGAGGGGGTTTTGCGGAGGGCTTCCTGATTTTCTTCTAGAACAGTCATGGGGAACCTTTTTCACCTCGGGTGCCAAAAGGACGGGCGCACACGCTATTGTGGGCACTTGTGTGCCCATGCCGATAATTTAGTGCTCCCCCGCACCGTGACATCTCCAATGAAATCAGATCAAGTGCGAGAAGGAGGCCAGGTGTAAAAGTTGAATTTAGAGAAAGCCAAGCTGGACGTCCCTGAGAGGAGCAGGTATTTTGAAAAATGAAGAAACAGCCCAGGTTTCCTTGTAGCAACTACTCCGACTCTTTTATTCCTGAGCTGCCTGTCCTGCACAGGTCCCTCCTTGCCGCGACAGATCATTTTCCCTGCAGCAAATATGAAAAAGCTCAGACTGAACATTCTGTACTCAAGCGAGACGATCGAGCAACAGAAATAGAGCGGAGAAGGAAAAGCTGGTCTTAGCCCAACGCAAAGGAGAGGGATGCAGGTCACGAGGTGCTTCCTTGAACCCGTTAAGGATGGGGGGGGGTCCTTGCTGTAAACACCTCCCCACTCTTTATTCAGCACTCACTTTTTTATTAGAATGGAATAGAATAGCAGAGTTGGAAGGGACCTTGGAGGTCTTCTAGTCCAACCCCCTGCCTAGGCAGGGAACCCTATACCGCTTCAGACAAATGGATATCCAACGTCTTCTTTAAAACTTCCAGTGTTGGAGCATTCACGACTTCTGGTGGCAAGTTGTTCCACTGCTTAATTGTTCTAACTGTCAGGAAATTCCTCCTTAGTTTTAAGTTGCTTCTCTCCTTGATTAATTTCCACCCATTGCTTCTTGTTCTGCCCTCAGGTGCTTTGGAGAATAGCTTGACTCCCTCTTCTTTGGGGCAGCCCCTGAGATATTGGAAGACTGAAGACGCGTTAGTCTTAGATGCTTTCCATTGTGTATTAATTTGGAAGCTGTCCTGCTTCAGAGCAAAGTATTTCCTTACCGGGCCCTTGAAATGCCTTTTCTCAGGGGAATTTTAAGCATTTTAAAAACAAAATAAAGGCATGGTGTCATCCCAAAGTATTGGCAACACCTCCACAGAGGTTGAGAAAAGAGAATTCAGCTGATAGGAGTTAAAATTCCACCTGGAGCTTTAGGGAGAAGTGAGGTACAATCTTGTAAAGGTAAAGGTTCCCCTCGCACATGTGTGCTAGTCGTTCCCGACTCTAGGGGGCGCTGCTCATCTCTGTTTCAAAGCCGAAGAGCCAGCGCTGCCCGAAGATGTCTCCGTGGTCATGTGGCTGGCATGACTCAATGCCAAAGGTGCATGGAACGCTGTTCCCTTCCCACCAAAGGGGGTCCCTATTTTTCTACTTGCATTTTTTAATATGCTTTCGAATGGCTAGGTTGGCAGAAGCTGGGACAAGTCACGGGAGCTCACTCGGTTACGCAGCACTAGGGATTCGAACTGCCGACCTTTCTGATCAACAAGCTCAGCATCTTAGCCACTCAGCCAGCGCCTTCCAACCTTCCCCATCACCTATCTCAGAAGTTAAGCAGAGTCAGTCCCGGTTAGAACTTGGAGGGGGAGGGGGGCTACTTGAGAATGGCATAGATGGTGCCCAGTCTTGGGAGTTGGAAAAAAAATCACCCCCAGAAAGTCAACCCCCCCTTTCCCGTAACGCCGTCACAAAAACAGCCTGACTCGGAAGCATCGTGAACTTGAACGAGTCCTTCACAATTGTTTGTGCCATGACCTCATGGTTTGAAACAGCCCAAGGACCCATTATGAGGCCAATGATTGTTTCAGTGATTAAGTTTCTCAAGGACAGCCATGGTTATGGAAACCACACTGTATATTGGACCTTAATACGGCTGAGCGGGTCCAGAGGTATTTCACGAGAAGAGTCCTCCACTCCTCTTGCTCCCAACAGAATCCCTCATGCCACCAGGCTTTAAATGCTGCTATTGGGACCACCTGGAATTGCGCCGCCTGCGGACTGACCTAAGCGTAGTACACAAAATTGTCTGCTACTACATCCTACCTGTCAATGACTACTTCAGCTTCAACCTCAATAATACACGGGCAAACAATCGATACAAACTCAAAGTAAATCGCTCCAAAGTCGATTGCGGAAAAGACGACTTCAGCAACAGAGTGGTGAACACCTGGAATGCTCTACCCGACTCCGTTGTTACTTCCTCAAACCCCCCACAGCTTCGATCTCAAACTGCCTACTGTGGACCTCACCCCATTCCTAAGAAGTCCGTAAAGCGGGTGTGCATAAGCGGACCAGCGTGCCTACCGTCCCTGTCCTATTGTCCCCATTTATTTGTACTCATTTCCTTCGTTCGTGTCCGTGTTCATACTTATACCTGCTATCTTGTACATGTTTGACAAACGAATGAATGAATGAATGAATGAATGAATGAATAAATGGAGATTCAGATGCTGAACCAGGAGTGGGAAGATCCAGGTTTCAAAACTACTCTGAGGGTCTTGGGCCCTTCCCTCTCTTTCATCCCAAGCTACGTCCTTGAGTAGCTGCTGGGAGGAAAAACAATATGAATTCCGTCCTGTGGAGTAGCTGTGTTGTTTGGAGACTGGCATGGCTCATCTTAGTTGGAAGGGCACCAACCCGGTGCCCCCTTTAGACCTTGAAAACGGGTGTTTTGCACAATCCCTTAGGAATGGGCCACCAGACAATCTGGTTCGAGGAGGAGCGCGTGGTTTAAGATGGCTCCGAGCCATCGTTCGACTTATGCACCATGTACGTTTGGCACCGTGCGTGAAGCCACAGATAAAAACCAACGAAAGGGAAGCCAAGCAGGAGAGAAGAGAAGGAGGCCACCAGGGTTAAGCACGGGTGCGAATTCAGCTCAGGAAGAACGTTCCAGGGTAGCTACCCATCAAGAGTTTGAGGGTGAAGGAACAATATTACACGCTGAGAGTCTTTTTCACCAGTATTTTTTTTTGGGGGGGGAGAGGGAAGACACCCCGGCCCACCGAGGGAAGATTTAAGCCCCCCTCCCCGTGACATAATCAGCTTCCAAGCAGATGGGATAACCTTCTCCAATAAAAGGCAGGCCCCATCCATCAGGGTGGGGAGGAGGGGGCCAGTTTGGACAATGGGAAAGCTTTGCTGTCTATTGGGGGGGGGGGAAGAGAAGGCCTGAGATGCTTTGGGGGGGGGGGGGCTTGGCTCAGCTGTTTGGGGTGGCAGGTGTCCCATAGCCTTCGCCGGCCAGCCGATGACGATGCCAAGTCACGGCAATTTACCCCGCAGGACGGACACAATAGCCCAGAAGCCTGGGTTATAAACCGTCTCCATCCCTACCCGTCATCTGCGCCGGGCCAGAGGAGTTGGGGAGGGCCGGGGTGGGGTGGGGGTCGGGCAGCCTTTCACCCAAAATGTAAAGAAAGCAAATGTCACCCCCAACCTGATCTCTTCCCCCCCCCCCGACCGCTTTGTTCGATTCCCTCCACGAGAGTCTCCCTTGACAGTCCAGGCAGTGCGCGAGAGGCCTCGGCTTTCCAGTCACACAAGGGCAAAATAACTGACCTCGACCCCAGGACCGGCTTTGGGGAATGGCCGTTTTCTTTCAACCGCCCCTTTGTCCCGCCATTCCCAGGGGAGGGATGGGGGATGGGGAGAGTGGTCCCGAACAGTTTCTTTGGTTACCGTGGCTTCGCACCACTATCCCTAACAATCACATCCAACAAGGCTTGGAAAACGCCAGGAAAATAGATGATAGATGATAGATAGATAGATAGATAGATAGATAGATAGATAGATAGATAGATAGATAGATAGATAGATAGATAGATAGATGATAGATAGATGATAGATAGATAGATAGATAGATAGATAGATAGATAGATGATAGATAGATGTTAGATAGATGATAGATAGATAGATAGATGATAGATAGATAGATGATAGATAGATAGATGATAGATAGATAGATGATAGATAGATAGATGATAGATAGAAAAAATAGAGATGGATGGATGGAGAGAGAGAGAGATGGATGAATGGATGATATAGATAGATAGAAAGAGAGAGAGAGAAAGAGATAGGGATGGATGGATGGATAGATAGATAGACAGATGGATGGAGAGAGAGATATGGATGGATATAGATAGAAATAGAGAGATAGGGATGGATGGATAGATAGACATATTGATAGATAGATAGATAGATAGATAGATAGATAGATAGATAGATAGAAATAGAGAGAGAGAGATAGGGATGGATGGATGGATGGATAGATAGATGGATAGATATAGAGATAGATGTATGTATGTATGTATGTATGTATGTATGTATGGAGAGAGAGAGAGAGAGAGAGAGAGAGAGAGAGAGAGAGAGAGAGAGAGAGAGAGAGAGAGACCAATCATTGGTTTTGAAGGCTTTCCTTCCCCCCCCCCCCACTTTCCCTAAGGAGGCCTTAAAAGCACCCGCCACGCAAGGAGTCCAGGAGCGTCACGTAAGAAGGGGGAAAAATGAAAAAGAAACTTCTGTCCGAAAAATGATATGTGGCTCCTTCCTTATATGAAGATACATGGACGATTAAGCAGCAGCATGGTGAAGCCTGGGGAAAAAGAACGGCGGATCGGTTGAAGGAAAGAAAGGGGTAAAATTGGGCCAAAATTCTATTCATTACATGACTTTAAAAAAAAAAAACATGAGCTTTGAATCACTTGGTGCCCCAGCAATAAATCCCTCTCTGCCCCATCTTAGATAGCTGAGAAAGCCAGCAGGTGTAGCTGAAAAGTTTTAAACCAGGTTTAATTTCCTGTGCTGCGGAGGGGGGGGGAAGGGGTGTCGTAGTCCCCAACCACGGTCAGCGTAGTCCGTTTTTAGCATCGTGTCGCCGTGATGGATGCCTGAGATCAATCGGACACTCCCAAACTGGGAGAATTCACGAAACCAACCAAGTGTCACCAACTCAGCTTCTACTTCCAACTTCACCCCTGGGTGGGTAACTAGAGTGGATTCCAGTGCTGGTTGAACTGGTTTTAAGTGGGTTCCTCAGGGACCTCCCTCTAGGCCCGGGTCATGGGGGAAAGGTACCCCCCCTTTAGCGATAAGAATAAATCACCTGTTTCAAAGAATCCAAGGTCCGCGATTGTAGGCCTACAAACTTGGCTAAGCCAGGCCATGTCACCGCAACCCAGAAAAACGGACAGCCCCATCTGTCAATACCAGGATGGCCAGCTGCTATCTGGGTGGCCGATTGGGCCTCCCCCTTAGCTGTGGGGTGCTGGATTTCTTCCCATAGAATTGCCTCTCTGGCTGCTCTCTTTCACATAAGAGGCATTCTTCTCCAAACAATGCCTACTTGGGCAGCGCGCCTTCAAAAGGTCCCCGGGGAAAGTGGGGTGGAGAGGAGGGGGTGGGAGAGGGGAGAAGTCCTGGCAGCGGCCCAGGGCTGTCTCAAGAGCACCCGGGGGGGGGCAGGGAAGGGAGGGGAGACGACGAGGTCATTGGCAAGGGAAGGAAGGTGGGTGAAGGTAGAAGAGGACCTCCCCATGCTGGCTGGAGTGAGGAGGAAGTGGGATTTAGGAATGGGCTGGAATAGGTACTCCGAGTAGGATGTTCAAATCAGTCACCTGGGGAGGGGGGGGGGAAAGTATAGTTATGCAGTACTGTGCAAAAGTTTTAGGCAGGTGTGGAAAAAACGCTGTAAACAAAGAACGCTTTCAGAAATATAAATAATGATTGTTTATTTCTGTCAATTTTCAAAATGCAAAGTGAGTGAACGAAAGAAAAATCTAAATCAAACCAATATTTGGTGCGACCTCCCTTTGCCTTCAAAACAGCAGCCATTCCTCTAGGTACCCTTGCACGCAGTTTTTGAAGGAACTCGGCTGGTGGGCTGTTCCGAACATCTTGGAGAACTAACCACAGATCTCCTGGGGATGTGGGCTTTCTCACATCCTTCGGTCTCTTCATGTAATCCCAGCCACACTCGACGATGTTGAGATCGGGGCTCTGTGGGGGCCACGCCATCACTTCCAGTACTTCCTGTTCTTCTTGACGCTGAAGATAGTTCTTAATGACTTTGGCTGCATGCTTGAGGTCCTTGTCCTGCTGCAGAATAAATTTGGGGCCAATCCTACGCCTCCCTGATGGTATTGCATGATGGATAAGCACCTGCCTGCATTTCTCAGCGTTGAGAACACCGTTAATCCTGACCAAATCTCCAACTCCACTTGCAGAAATGCAGCCCCCAAACGTTCAAGGAACCTCCACCGTGCCTCACTCTTGCCTGTAGACACTCATCATTGTACCTCTCTCCAGCCCTTCAATGAACAAATTGCCTTCTGCCACAGCCAAATAGTTCAAATTTTGACTCCTCAGTCCGGAGCACCTGCGGCCATTTTTCTGCACCCCAGTTCCTATGTTTTCGCGCATACTTCAGTCGCTTGGCCTTGTTCCCACGTCGGAGGTATGGCTTTTTGGCTGCAACTCTTCCATGAAGACCACTTCTGGCCAGACTTCTCCGGACAGTAGATGGATGTACCTGGGTCCCACTGGTTTCTGCCACTTCTGAGCTGATGGCACTGCTGGACCTCTTCCGATTTCGAAGGGCAATAAGCTTGGTGTGTCTTTCATCTGCTGCACTAAGTTTCCTTGGCCGACCACTGCGTCTACGATCCTCAACGTTGCCCGTTTCTTTGTGCTTCTTCAAAAGAGCTTGAAGAGCACATCCTGAAGCCCCAGTCTGCTTTGAAATCTTTGCCTGGGAGAGTCCTTGTTGATGCAGGATAAGTACCTTGTGCCTTGTTGCTGGCCTCCACCTTGCCATGACATGAAACTGTCTTTCACAACCTCACCTTGGTAGCAGAGCTTGGCTGTTCCTCACCCAGCTTTAAGCCTCCTACACAGCGGTTTCTGTTTCAGTTCATGACTGGGTTTCAACCTGTGTGACATTGATGGTCATTTGCACCTGTCTGGTGTAATTGATTGATCACACACCTGACTATAATCCTGCAAAATCCCTGACTTTGTCCAGGTGTACCTAGAGGAATTGCTGCTGTTTTGAAGGCAAAGGGTGGTCACACCAAATATTGATTGATTTAGATTTTTCTTTCGTTCGCTCACTTTGCATTTTGACAATAGACAAAAATAAACAATCATTATTTATATTTCTGAAAGCATTCTTTGTTTACAGCATTTTTTCACACCTGCCTAAAACTTTTGCACAGTACTGCATATTTATAGTTTGTCTGTTTGTGTCTCTATCCTATCTCTATCTAGCCGTCCATACATCCATCTATCTCTCTACCAATTCATCCATCCATTCATTCATCTCTTATCAATTTATCTCTTATCCATCCATCCCTCTCTATCTCTCTATCCATCCATCTCTATTCATCCATCCATCTCTTATCTATTTATCTCTCTGTCTATTCATCCATTCCTCTATCTCTCCATCCTTCCATCCATCTATCCATCTCCTATGTATTTATCTCTCTATCCATCCATCCATCTCTCTATCCATTCATCAATCCATCCATCTCTTATGTATTTATCTCTCTAGCCCATCCATCCATCTCTCTATCCATTCATCAATCCATCTATCTCTTATGCATTTATCTCTTTATCCATCCATCCATCCATCCATCTCTATCCATTCATCAATCCATCCATCTCTTACATACTTATCTCTCTATCCATCCATCCATCCATCCATCCATCCATCCATCCATCCATCCATCCTTCCATCTATCTCTCTATCCATTCATCAATCCATCCATCTCTTATGCATTTATCTCTCTATCCATCCATCTCTCTCTCTATCCATTCATCAATCCATCCATCTCTTATGTATTTATCTCTTTCCATCCATCCATCCATCCATCCACAGGACAGGTTGTCCTTGACTTACGATGGTTCGTTTAGTGACCATCCAAAGTTACAACGGCAATTAAAAAGCGACTCAGGACTGTTTTTCATGCATAGGATCATATCCATGGGCGATCAAAATTCAGACACTCGGCAACTGACTCACGTTTACGACGGTTGCAGTGTCCCATGTGTGTGTGTGTGTGACTTGGTCCCCTTTTTTGTGGCCTTTTAACGAGCCGAGTCTACGGGGGGGAACCCCAGACTCACTTAACAACCAGTCACTAACGTTCCAACTGCAGTGATTCACTTAACAACCGTGGCAAGAAAGGTCGTACGATGGAACGAGAAAAAGCTCCGCTTAGCCGATGGAAATTTGGGGCTCCCTTGTGTGGTCGTAAGTCGAGGACTTCCCGCACTGCTAAGAAGGACTGTGGGCTCCAAGAGAAAGTCGCGCTAAATGCAAGCGCCTTGGGGCAATGAGGACCAGGCGCTCTAGGTTCCCTCCAGCAGACTAAACAGCATGTATAGTCCTTCGAATAAAAGGGTTTATTCCCCATATATGGTGGCCTTGTCAGAAGATTATTTATTCCTCCATTTCTAAGGGAAACCACCGAGCTCCAATTATTAGGCGAATGTTAAACCTTTCCTGACTTTCATTAGAAAAACAACCCTAATAATAATAATAATAATAATAATAATAATAATAATAATAATAATAATAATAATAATAATGAACAGAGTGCTCACATTTTTGTTTTTTTAATCAAGCTCAGACAAAAAGTGAGAGAGACAGAGAACTTAGTGGAACTCTGTGAAAAAGTTAGTCATTAGACCAAACGGGGAAGTACTTACTCTTTTGTTAATTCCCCCTTCTCCCCCCCCCCGCGCCCCCCCCCCCCCCGGGGAAGCAGGCTAGAAAGTTGTGATTCAGAAAGAAATGAAAGCTAAAACCCAAAGAAGGCATCACAATAAGAACAGAGGGTGATTTTGGGGGGAAAAAAGGTCCGGATTATTTCAATGAGACTTGTGTGGTTTTTTTTTTAAAATTCCCCCTCCCTTGGAGGAATTTATTTATCTCCCGCAGAGGTAAATAAGCAAGCTCTTTGTAGCCAAGGCAAACGGGCAAATATTAAAATATTTAAATGGCTTCGGCACCAGGCTTATGTTCTCTAAGTGAACTCCTTCTGGGAGAAAACCTCAAAAGAGGAAGGGGGATATAATTCCACAGATTTTTTGTGCCATCCGAACGGGAGCCCGTTGTCCCGTTTTCTCCGTGAAAGGCAGGAAGGTGTATAGAAGCAATTAAGAAATGGGTAATTAATCCTGAATGGCAGCCCGGTCCTTAAAATTACTTTTAAAGCAACTAGTGGGTAGGTGGTCAAATTATACCTTTCCATCACATTTGGCGCTGCTGTAGATCACTCTTTTTTTTTTTTTTTGGCATTTTTCTCATCGGAAGGCAGAAAAGGCCTCGGGAACAATTAAACCAAAGCGCTAAGTAATTCCACCTACTTTGCGGAGAGAGGGGGAAGTGGGAAACGGTGGTCTGCAGGCAAGGCTGCCTTGAAAGGTTTGGGAGAGAAGAAAAGAGAGGGAGGGAAGGAAGGAAGAAAAGGTTTCTAATAGGTACTAAGGCAGACAATTCTCGGGGTTTTTTAGCAGGCCTTAAGGTATAGCTGGTCGTTGAAAAGTTCTCCCACACAAATATTACGGGAAAATAGCGCGCGGTGTGGGTGGGTGGGGGAATAGGGATAATCAATAGACTTGGAACCAGTTAAACAAAGTTGGCTCAGAGGGAGAGAAAGGTGGTAGGTAGGTAGGTAGGTAGGTAGATAGATAGATGATAGATAGATAGATAGATAGATAGATAGATAGATAGATAGATAGATAGATAGATGTAGGTAGGGATGGATGGATGGATGGTGGATAGATGGATAGATAGATAGATAGATAGATAGATAGATAGATAGATAGATAGATAGATAGATAGATATAGATAGATAGATAGATAGATAGATAGATAGATAGATAGATGTAGGTAGGTAGGGATGGATGGATGGTGGATAGATGGATAGATAGATAGATAGATAGATAGATAGATAGATAGATAGATAGATAGATAGATATAGATAGATAGATAGATAGATAGATAGATAGATAGATAGATGTAGGGATGGATGGATGGATGGTGGATAGATGGATAGATAGATAGATAGATAGATAGATAGATAGATAGATAGAGATAGATAGATAGATGTAGGTAGGTAGGGATGGATGGATGGTGGATAGATGGATAGATAGATAGATAGATAGATAGATAGATAGATAGATAGATAGATAGATAGATAGATAGATAGATAGATGTAGGTAGGTAGGTAGGTAGGTAGGGATGGTTGGATGGATGGTGGATAGATGGATAGATGGATAGATGGATGGATAGATAGATAGATAGATGTAGGTAGGTAGGGATGGATGGATGGTGGATAGATGATAGATAGATAGATAGATAGATAGATAGATAGATAGATAGATAGATAGATAGATGTAGGTAGGTAGGGATGGATGGGTGGATGGTGGATAGATAGATAGATAGATAGATAGATAGATAGATAGATAGATATAGATGATAGAGGTAGGTAGGTAGGGATGGATGGATAGATGGATGGTGGATAGACAGACAGATAGATGTAGGTAAGGATGGATGGATGGATTGATAGATGGTGTAGATAGATAGATAGATAGATAGATAGATTGATAGATAGATGATAGATAGATGATAAATAGATAGATGATAGATAGATAGATAGATAGATAGATAGATAGATAGATAGATAGATAGATAGATCCATTCTTCGTAAGAACCTGATGAGAATGGAGGCCAACGCCAGCTAAAAAAAATGGCAGCTGGGATGCCCCATTGTGAGGGTACACAAGACCACTAACTCTGCCAAGGAGACCTATATTTTTCAAGGAGAACCCCAATGTTCTCCCGCGCCCCAAGATTATTTCCTGGGAATGAACAAGGTCAGCTTTCGCAACCTGATTTCGTACCCCACCCCAGCCAGGGCTGGAGAAATCAGGTCAAAGAAGACTCATCCACCCTGGAGAATGACAACACAATTCTTCCCCAAGTATCGGGCAAGGTTCTTTCTGAGCTCTGCCCAAGGCGCCCTTGGCACTCAAGGCATCAGGCTGCAACCCTTCCGTAACGCGGAGAGGGGATTAGCCCGTAGCCTCCTTGCATTGTGTCCTCACAGCAGCTCAGTGAGTCAGGCGAAAGCAGTTGCGCAAAGACGCCTCAACTTGCTACACAGTTGGCTGCAACCTGAACTCCCGTGCCCCATGTTCGACACTCGGGCTGAAAAAGCACACGCCTGCCTCTCTCACCTTTCTCTGTGCGTGTGCAGGTGTTTCTCTCAGTCACCCATTGACTGATTCATCCTTTCATACATTCCTTCGTTCCTTCGTTCTGTGACGGGAAACACCAACAGGTGTGCAATCTGTTGGGAGTTCCTTGCCATTCCGGGCAACTGTGTAGAACAGAGGTCTTCAAACTTGGCAACTTTAAGACTTGTGGGCTTCAACTCCCACTGGGAGTTGAAGCCCACAAGTCTTAAAGTTGCCAGCTTTGAGGACCCCTGGTGTAGAATGAGTGCCTTCTAACAAAATGTCCCTCAGCTACTCCATCCAAGGTGCTACCTTGCGTGGCCTTCCACTGAAGAACCAACCAGGGGTGAGTTGCTACCGCACCTAAAGTGGTCTGCGCAGGCACACAACATTAGCAAAGGAAAAAAAGGATTTCCGCACCTCACTCGCTCTACTACCGCGGCTGCCTGGGAAGTTGTGCTGGAAGCTGTGCGCATAAAACCACTGTGGGTTAGAAGCGGCACGCAAGCACGCTCGCATTTTCGGTTCTGCACGAGGTGAACCAGTTGTTGGAGTATGTGAAGGCACCTCTGGTCTTTTCTACGAAAGAGGTTATATAGTAATAGGTAAAGGTTCCCCTCCCGACTCTAGGGGGCGGTGCTCATCTCCGTTTCAAAGCCGAAGAGCCAGCGCGCTGTCCGAAGACGTCTCCGTGGTCATGTGGCCGGCATGACTCAACTCCTGAAAGCGCATGGAATGCTGTTCCCTTCCCACCAAAGGTGGTTCCTATTTTTCTACTTGCATTTTTACGTGCTTTCAAACCGCTAGGCTGGCAGAAGCTGGGACAAGTAGCGGGAGCTCACCCCGTTATGCGGCGCCGAGGATTCAAACTGCGACCTTTCTGATCGATAAACTCAGCGTCTTAGCCACTGAACCGCGGGGTCCCTTCTTGGAAGAAGTTATATTTTGCCCCAAATCCAACTATCCTAGCTTCTCTCAAAATTATCTTGCCGGCTTGCTCTCTCGGGAAATCCTGAATGGGGAATCTCTGGAACCCCACAGAGCCGTGCAAAATATCCCAACGCTATGACTAGGCAGATATTGGGAGTAGGATGTGTGTCACGCATGAGTTATGCACTCTGGGTTTTTGGCCTCTTATCATAGAGGATTGATCCAGCCGGAGCAAAAAAAAGTTTCCGTCCGAAATTGAGAGGAAATGATTCTGGGCAGCTGGAAAGGAGAAATCTAAAGTTTTCACAATGCTCTCCTCCCTCCCCCGTACCGCACACATTCATGTGCACAAATACAGGATGTCGTGATGGCATTTGGAAAGTATATTTACTAAGGAATCTGAGTTCATTAAAAAGGAATGCTTGCTTTTTGCGTTTTACAAGGAGGGGAATAAAAGACTACCGATGCAGCTACTCGAGTGTTGCTACCTGGAGCTTCTGCAAATCCAAAAGCAAAAACAAAAGTGAACTAAGGAGGAAGTTGTTGTTTCTTTCTTTTATCTCGTAAATGAGTTTCGGAACAGCGTGTCATTGCCAAGTTTTACCATTAGAAATTTATCATTCTTAGATAAATTTGAGCTGAAAGAGGCAGGCCTGAATGTGGATATTATTGTCTGGTTAAAATATCATGCTTTAATAGCGCAGAACAAGAAGCAATGGGTGGAAACTAATCAAGGAGAGAAGCAACTTAGAACTAAGGAGAAAATTTCTTGACAGATAGAACAATTAACCAGTGGAACAGCTTGCCACCAGAAGTTGTGAATGCTCTAACACTAGAAGTTTTTAAGAAGATGTTGGATAACCGTTTGCCTGAAGTAGTTCAGACAAACTGTCTGAACAGTTTAGGCAGGGGGTTGGACTAGAAGACCTCCAAGGTCTCTTCCAACTCTGTTATTCTATTCTAATCTCTTTTGTTAATTTTTCCTAATCTGTACCTGCCTGTGGTATTGAGCATGTGTCGATCTGAGCATTTTATCCATCGAAAGGTGAAATATACATTAATGCGTACGAACGAGACAAATGCGTGGCACTTTGGACCCGTTTTGACCAAGGGATTTTTTTTCACTGCTACCACACAGCTCACGCTTCTCTCCCCCACCATAACCTTGGATCAGAAAAAAAGGAAAGGTTTTGCTTCCTGGGAAAATGTGAGCCTTGAAGAGCTCTTAAACCCCAGGCTGTCCGATGACTGGTTTTTTAACTTCGGTCCAAGCCAAGCCCGTTTACCCCTCCCCAAACCGAAGCCGTTCGTTTCAACCTCCCGGCTTCTCCGCCATTTGATGAATTATACATTATTACAGTTTCGATCGGGATGAAAATGGGCTGGGAAGAAAAACAGAATCGAAAGCACATGGCGTGCCAGGGTAGGGAAGGGGGGGGGGGAGGAGTCAAGTACAGACAAGAAAGTGGAGAATGGCGAAACCTGAAGCATTGACAATGTTGTTTCTGTTTTATTTCTGGGTTGAGACCGGGATTCAGACGACAATCCGCAATCCTCGCACGAGGGCAAACAAGGCCGCCGAGGGCTTTATCCTTATTGTGACACCGACTAGAAAGGATTATGGCTAGGACTTGATCGGGTCTGTCGATAAGGCTCAGATTGAGCAATTAGCGAGAGGAACGGGCGCACCGCCAAGGAGATACTAAGGTGCCTTTGGTCTTTGCGGGCAAGGAAGTATCGATAAAAAAAACAAAAAAAACCCAAGCCAAGCGATCGTATTTGAGGCTCCGGAGTGGAGACTTTGAACATGGTCTTACTGCTTGAGAAACTGAAACGGTGCCAGGCTTCTCTCCCTCAAGAGTTGGCCAAGCTGTCCTCTCAATCTTGCATTAATAAAGCCCAATATTTTAAAAGCCAGGATGCGTCCAAATCTGGCAACTTTTAAGAGCCCATGGATGGAAAGCAGGCTGTGGCGAGTCACCGAATTGAGGGGGCTCAACCCACAGGGTCGTGAGTGGCATCTGAAGCATCCAATCCAATGTGGCGCCAACGGAGAGGGGAATCCGTCAAAAGCGTCTTGAGTTTGTCGACTTTTTTAAGAGTTGTGGAGTGGAACTCCCAGAATTCCCCAGCCAACATTGTTGAAATCCACAACTCTTAAAAGTTGCCAGACTTGGGCGCATTCTGGCTTTTAAAATATTGGGCTTTGCAAGATTGCAAGATTGAGAGGACAGTTTGGCCAACTCTTGAGGGAGAGAAACATGGCACCGTTTCAGTTTCCCAAGCAGTAAGTTGTATTTTGGAAAAATACAGCCACCGTAAGACTAAGACACATCAATCTAATAATTCCTGCCTAAAGGTAAAGGTTCCCCTTGCACATATGTGCTAGTCGTTCCCAACTCTAGGGGGCAGTGCTCATCTCTGTTTCAAAGCCGAAGAGCCAACGCTGTCCTAAGACGTCTCCGTGGTCATGTGGCCAGCATGACTCAACACCGAAAGTGCACAGAGCTCTGTTACCTTCCCACTAAAGGTGGTTCCTATTTTTCTACTTGCCATTTTTTACCTGCTTTCGAACTGCTAGGTTGGCAGAAGCTGAGACAAGTAGTGGGAGCTCACTCCATTACGCGGCGCTGGGGATTCGAACCACCGATCTTTCTGATTGGCAAGCTCAGTGTCTTAGCCACTGAGCCACCGCCAATTCCTGCCTAATCAATGTATATCTCCTAGGCGAACGAAGGGGCAGAATCCACATACCTACCCCCCGTGGACTTAATTTCTATCCTTGCAAAAGGCACACAAAGGTTTTTTTTTTTAAGATTTCTATTCGATATCCGGCGTCTTTTCGGGGTTTTTATCCCAAGGCTCACCAAGGTATGTGCGAAGATAACAATTAATCCCTTAGAACCTTGGTTTCCCTCGACAATTGTTTCAAATCGGCCTTCGTCCCTCTATAATTTACTCACTTAAAAAAAAAACTTGAATGAACTTGTTTTGCTGTGCACTGGTTAGATTATCCACCCCGTCAGTTCATGCACGGGGCCCTAGCATTCTTTTCGAACACAACGGGAACCGAACAAAAAAGGCCAACACTGTTCTAGGCTGCATCAACAGAGGGATAGAATTAAGATCACGTGAAGGGTTGATACCACTTTATAAGGCCTTGGTAAGGCCACACTTGGAATACGGCATTCAGTTTTGGTCGCCACGATGTAGAAAAGATGTGGAGACTCTGGAAAGAGTGCAGAGAAGAGCAACAAAGAGGATTAGGTTTATCCCTAGGGCAGGGATCAGCAACCTGTGTGGCTCTGGAGCTGCATGTGGCTCTTTCCTCCCTCTGCTGCAACTCCCTGTCACCGGTCAGCTCCACAATTGATAGAGCTTTCGGTTAGGACAGGTAGAGGAAAAAGGACGCTGCTCTAGGAGGAGACTCTATGGTGGGGGAACCGGACTTCCGGTTAGCTCCAGAATTGAGCGGGCGGCTTCCGGTTAGGACCTTTGCGGCTCTTTGAGTGTTTAAGGGCCGCTAGGGGTCTCTTGTGCCTGGGACGTCTCCACTGGCCCAATAAACGGCAAGAAAGAAATCGCCCTGCGTATCCAGAGTCATTTAAGGCGATGCATTTCAGGGACAACATAATTTCTTTCTTTTTAAAAAAAACAACAACAGTATCTAGAAATCCAGGCGACTTCCAGGAACAAGTTACACAAAAGGGAGCCTTTCAGGCAAATGTCTGAAGAGCAGCGAATTGCTCAATCTGAAGCAGGTCACTGGTCAAGTTCGGAAGGTTCAAAGCCAAAGAAATAAGTCAGGAACGAAAAGAAGAAGGAAAACATTTTATATAATAAAGCTGGCTCTCTCTCTCCTCTCTCTGTCTCTGTCTCTCTCCTCTCTTTCTCTGTCTCTCTGTGTCTCCTCTCCCTCCCGCTCTTATTCTCTCTCTTCGCTCTGTCTCTCTCCTCTCTTTCTCTGTGTCTCCTCTCCCTCCCGCTCTTATTCTCTCTCTTTCTCTCTCTCCTCTCTCTGTCTCTCTCCTCTCTTTCTCTGTGTCTCCTCTCCCTCCCCCTCTTATTCTCTCTCTTTCTCTCTCTCTGTCTCTCTTTATCTCCTCTCCATCTCTTATTTTCTCTCTCTCTCTCTCTCTCCACAGACACACACACACCACTGATTAACCCACTTTCCCAGACTACGTGCCGTCTGCCGCGAGGGCTTAAGACCTTGAAAAAGAGCGAATATTCCAGACACGGAGACAAAATAAGCAGAAACCTTGCCGCCCAAACATTGGACACAATTAGACTAAATTGTTGATCCTTCCAAAGGAGACTTGGCAACGGGAGATGGGAGCCAGACGAAGCTTCGTCGTTTGTGGTCTCCCAGAAAATCCTCTTTCCTAGGAAGGCGCTTTCCCGGACTTTGCTCTCGTAAAAAAAGAAAAAATGCGGGAGACCCATGGTGCACTGTTTAGAGGAGGAGGTGGGGGGTGGGGAAAATAACGTTCAGCGGGCCTACCACAAAACCCATCCAGGAGCCGAGCCAAATTTCCTCCTCCTTCTCAGTTGTTTTTTAAGAGCCGCTTCCTTCAGCCTGGAAACGCACAACGGGCCGTTTTCAAAACTGATGTTTTAGTTAGGAATTCAGAAGGGGGGGGAGGAAAAAGACACACTACGGGTAGACAAAACAACTCCCGACTCATCCGTCTCTGGCCAGCTGGGCCCATTTAACAGGAAATCCACCTCAAACATCTCCCTGGTTTTTCCTGGGATAAGTTGAAGAACGGTTGCAGGAACTGGGTATGTTTAGCTTAAGAGAAAGAAGGATTAGGGGAGACATGATAGCAGTCTTCCAATATCTCAGGGGCTGCCCCAAAGAAGAGGGAGTCAAGCTATTCTCCAAGGCACCAGGGGAAGAAGCAATGGGTGGAAACTAATCAAGGAGAGAAGCAACTTAGAACTGAGGAGAAATTTCCGGACAATTAGAACAATTCATCAGTGGAACAGAAGTTGCCTCCAGAAGTTGTGAATGCTCCAACACTGGAAGTCACTGGTCGTTCCCGACTCTAGGGGGCGGTGCTCATCTCCGTTTCAAAGCCGAAGAGCCAGCGCTGTCCGAAGACGTCTCCGTGGTCATGTGGCCAGCATGGCTCAACACCCAAAGGCGCCCAGAACGCTGTTCCCTTCCCACCAAAGGTGGTTCCTATTTTCCTACTTGCATTTTTTACGTGCTTTCGAACTGCTAAGTCGGCAGAAGCTGGGACAAGTCATGGGAGCTCACTCCTTTACGAGGTGCTAGGGATTCGAATTGCTAACCTGCGGTTTGTAGTAGAAACAATTTTTAAATGAAGCAGGAGCCATGTTCACCCATGTCCTGCTAGCTCCACCATGTTCTTTTCCCGGTGTGCAAAGCGGTGATTGGGTCAACTGTGGGAAGCAGCGGTCATGCCAAATTGGGCTATCCCTCCGTTCCGGATCCATCGGGATAGATATGGAGTATACTGGTTTTCCTGAAAAGGGCTCGAGACACTGTGGACAATAGTCCCCTTATCTCAACTCCGGGGAGTTGAGGTGGGCTGAAAGAGAGCAGCTGGCCCCAAGACAAGTCAAGGAAGGTCCATAGCTGAAGGTCCTTGGACCCCAAGGTGGGTCTTCCACAGTCCCACTGACTCTGGGCAGTGTATCACAAAACTCTTATGTATAATGTCATGTCCCTGGAATAGTTATGGAAGGAGGGGGTGACCTCTTTCTCTCTCTGTGTGTGTCTGTCTCTTTCTTTCTTTTTCTCTATCTCGTTCTCTCTCTCTGTCTTTCTCTTCTTTCTCCTCTCTCTCTCTCTTTCTCTGTGTGTGTCTCTTTCCCTCTCTCTCTCTTTCTCTCTCTCTTTCTTTCTCTTTCTCTCTCTCTCTTTCTTTCTCTTTCTCTGTCTCTCTGTGTGTGTGTGTCTCTCTCTCTGTCTCTTTCTTTTTCTGTGTGTGTCTCTTTCTCTTTCTGCCTGTCTTGTCTCTCTCTCTGTGGGTGTCTCTTTCTTTCACTTTCTGTCTGTCTCTCTCTCTCTCTCTGTGGGTGTCTCTTTCTCTCTTTTTCTTTCTGTCTCTCTCTCTCGGTTTCTGTCTCTTTGTCTGTCTCTGTCTCTTTCTCTCTCTGTCTCTCTGTGTGTGTCTCCCTCTCTCTTTCTTTCTCTTTCTCTCTCTCTGTCTCTTTCTTTGTGTGTGTCTCTCTCTGTCTCTGTCTCTCTCTCCGTGGGTGTCTCTTTCTCTCTCTTTCTTTCTCTCTGTGTCTGTGTCTCTCTCTCAGTTTCTGTCTCTCTCTGTGCGTCTCTTTCTCTTTTTCTTTCTTTCTCTCTGTCTCTTTCTGTCTGTCTATCTGTCTCTCTCTGTGTGTCTCTTTCTCTCCCTCTCCCTTCCTCCTCTTCCCCCTCTCTCTCCCCCTCCTCTCTCTCTTTCCATTTCTTTATAGATGATCTATAGCAGGGGTGTCCAACCTTGGCCTCCTTATAACTTGTGGACTTCAATTCCCAGAGTTCTCTAGCCAGCCATGCTGGGAGTTGAAGTCCTCAAGTCTTAAGGTGGCCTTAATGTGGACACCCATAATCTATGGAGTCATTTCACAGGCCTCTTTTCAAATTGACCTTATTTGCTCAAAACAAGAAATGGCAAAAAGGGGAACAACACCCCCCCCCCCATTACATCTATTCATTCTATCCACGTTATTTACTTATTAGGGTAAAACTGTCCCTCCGGCCTTGTCTTCCGGTTCTCCAACCCAAGCCAAAATCTTCTTTGATCCCCAAGCCAAAAAAACAAACAAAGTTGGTATCGTTAGGCAGGAGTAAAAAAAAAAAACACAAATCAAACGTTCTTTTAATTGCAAATATGGGCATATTATTTAGTCCCTTTTCCAGTTGTGCCCAAGTGTGACCTGTGTCACCACTGACGGCTGACTGACTCTCTCTGCCTTCCCTCCCTGGGTTTATCTCGCTTTACTGACTCATGTTTCGAAAGAGAATTTTGTTTACTTGGCCTGTATTTATTTATTTATTTTGCAAAAGAACAGCCTACTCCCTAGGCAATAGCTGCTTCCTCCATCCAGAGAGGCATTTTCACTAGAAAACAAAAGAATAGGGAAAGCCACGCTTGGAAGGAAAAAAAAAGTGGAACAAGGCCACGCAAGGGGATGGATCTGATTTTCCGTGGGGCAGCGGTTTCTTTGTTGAGAGTCGAGTCGAGGGTGGTGGGCTCGCTTTGATCCAAGGGTGGGAATGAGCAAGGGAGCCTTCTTTTATACGCAGACTGAGGGATGGACTTAGGTGGGCTGGTGTGTCTATGGAGATTCTCAATCATCCAGGGCAGAGGTCAGCCACCTGTGGCTCTGGAGCCGCATGTGGCTCATTCTTCCCTCTGCTGCGGCTCCCTGTTGCTCACCGGCTCCACAATGGATAGGGCTTTCGGTTAGGACAGGTAGAGGAAAAAGAGGAAGCCGTGCTAGGAGGAGACTCTATGGTGGGGGAGCCAGACTTCCGGTCAGGAGAGGAAAAAGAACGCTGCGCTAGGAGGAGACTCTATGGTGGGGGAACCGGACTTCCGGTCAGGAGAGGAAAAAGGACGCTGCGCTAGGAGGAGACTCTATGGTGGGGGAGCCGGACTTCTGGTCAGGAGAGGAAAAAGAACGCTGCGCTAGGAGGAGACTCTATGGTGGGGGAACCAGACTTCTGGTCAGGAGAGGAAAAAGAACGCTGCGCTAGGAGGAGACTCTATGGTGGGGGAGCCAGACTTCTGGTCAGGAGAGGAAAAAGAACGCTGCGCTAGGAGGAGACTCTATGGTGGGGGAACCAGACTTCTAGTCAGGAGAGGAAAAAGAACGCTGCGCTAGGAGGAGACTCTATGGTGGGGGAGCCAGACTTCTGGTCAGGAGAGGAAAAAGAACGCTGCGCTAAGAGGAGACTCTATGGTGGGGGAACCGGACTTCTCGTCGGCTCCAGAATTGAACGGGGGGCTTCCGGTTAGGAACTTTGTAGCTCTTTGAGTGTTTAAGGTTGTTGACTCCTGGCCCAGATCATGGTAGTCCCAAAAGTGATTTTTCAACTGAGACTGTCTTGGTTTTTTTCTCTGCCCCCCCCCCCCACTCTCTTTGAAAATGTTCTTCAGAACTGAAGAAGCTTCTTGAATGAGAAGCAAAAAGTTTTCCAGGTTTGGGAGGGGGGGGGGAATGAAGAAAAAGTCCAGTTTTTAAAAAAAAGTACTTTTGGGAGGGGTGGGTTATGTTTCCGGCTTGAAGCAGCTGGTTTGGTTTGGGGAGGAGGGGGTTTCTCTGAAAGGGGCCTCTTCCCCCAAAACTGGTAATCTGGGGATATGGACAATTTCTAGAAATCCAGAGGCTGTCAGGTTTCCAAAAGATGCTCTTAATTAATTCATGAGCCTCGAGCCAAGTTTCAAAAGAAATCCAGTCATTTATTAGGAACACCATTTCGGCAATACCCTATTGCAGTCAGATCTAACCTCATTTTAATTATGGCTGAACCTTGCCCCTGTTTCTTGCCTCCCCTCAGTCTGTGTCATAAATCACATTCTCCAACAAAGTGCACGCCTCACAAGCCTACTGTGGTAATTTGAGATCTGACTCTAGCCAAAGGTATGTGTGGAATGCGCTCCCCCCCTCTTTCCTCACCATGGCAACTTTATGAGTTGACATTCGGCTCCCCTCACTTTCCAAAAGCGACCTGAGCGATTTGAGTACGGGTATAGGCTTCAAATATGCCATGTTAGGGTTCCAATAGCTCCCTGATCAGGCAATTTCCTTAAAGGCTACCCTAAAAATTGATATAGGGAACATAATATTCAAGTCAATCCTATCGCAGGAATCAGGCCTCAAACATTGGAAGCCTGGAATTAGGAAAAGGAAAAGCAAAAGCAAAAAACAGTTTTCTGCTGTAGGAAGCTCGCCCAATGCTGCATCCAAAAAGATAATTATTATATCTGAGCGGAATTGAGCTGAATTTTAAATGCCTTGCTTTGTTTCTTCTGTCCACTGCCTGCACTGTGGTGTCAGGGGGAAGGGAGGGAGAGCAAGGGGAAATAATTCTTGTTCTGTAGTATTTCTGGAAAAACCCAAGCATCCTTAAAGACAACAAAAGGAAAATTCACTGGCACGGTTCCCCCCCGGGGCATTAGTTTGGATAGGAAAAAAAGACAGGCCAGCTAGAAAGTTGGTTCTCCACTCTGTGACTTTGTTGGAAGACTGTTTTAACAAGATTTCCTCACTAACAGGAGTTATATTTGCAAGTTCAAGTATCTTCAAGAAATCTCCATGGTTTGAACTGATCGCAAGGGTGTTTTACTCCTTATAACGCTTAACTCTGTGGCAACAAACAAGAGCCCAAATTGAAAACTAACTTCCTTGCTTTGAGTGTCTTTCAGAGGCCCAGGGATGGTCTGGCCACTTAGACATCTCTTGGTGGTGTGAGTTCCCTCGATAGGTCAGCAGTGGCCCTGAGGACTAGAAATCCCAGAATCGGCCGCAAAATTGGAGACGGCTCGTCTATGCAGGCTAGAATCGGGAGTCCTCTGTTCCATCCCATTCATAGGGCAGTGTTTAAACTTTGGAAGATTTCTTGGGAAGCATGTTCAAAAAGTTTTAAAGTCGCTTTTCTCAACCTTGGCAGCTGGAAGATGTGTGGACTTCAACTCCCAGAATTCCCCTGCCAGCCGATCCACGAAAATGGCCTCTAGGAAACCCACCTTTACACCGTCGTTTCCAATGAACAAGGGATGCTGTGGCTCAGAAGCCGAGCTTCTCAATCAGAAAGGTCGGCAGTTCGGCGGTTCGAATCCCTAGCGCCGCATAACAGAGTGAGCTCCCGCTACTTGTCCCAGCTTCTGCCAATCTGTGCAAGTAGAAAAATAGGGATCCCCTTTGGTGGGAAGGTAACAGCGTTCCGTGTACCTTTGGCATTGAGTCGGCCACATGACCACGGAGGCGTCTTCGGACAGCGCTGGCTCTTCGGCTTTGAAATGGAGATGAGCACCGCCCCCTAGAGTCGGGAACGACTAGCACATATGTGTGAGGGGAACCTTTACCTTTACCTTCCAATAAACAAGCAAGCAAGCAAATAAACCTGTGAAAACAGAGTCCAGTTCAAATGGGAGGAAGCATTTCCTTTTTAACCAAAGTCACACCGACGCTTTCAATAAAACACAATTGTCTTCGTAACCCTCCAGGCCAAAGATGGCACACGATCAGGTGGCACAAACCGCAGCAATTAAAACAGAAAACAACATTTCCTAGTTCCCAATTTTCTGGCACTCTTTGACCCTTCCATTTCCACACACCCGCTTCTCAGATTCCGGGCAACTAAGAATGCTGATCCGTGTGTCTTTCGCAAGTTAACATTTAACAGCCACTTCGACCGAATTCCAAGAAATAAAAAAAATAACAAATAAAAATAAGCTCTTGTCCTCTTTCGCTGCCAACTGAGAGGCCAAGCTACGAGTTTCCCAACTGTAGCCTCAACTGGCACCCACTCCAACCTTCCTGGATTTTAATTTTTTACTATTGCAAGTAATTCTGAGCCTTCCCCCCCCCCCCCCAAAAAAAAGTAAGAATCTCACAAATGGATTAACCGAACTGGATCTGAACGATTTGGCACAAATTTAAAGGTTTGCAGGTAGTTCCTCGACTTACGACAGTTCGTTTAGTTACGACGGCACTGATAAAAGTGACTTACGGCCGTTTTCCCACACTTGTGACCGTTGCAGCCTCCCTTACGGCCGCATGTTCAGAATTTAAATGCTTAAGTACTGACTTGTACTTAAGACGGTTGCAATAATCCAAACCATCTTTTGCAACCTTCTGTCCACGGGGAAGCCAAATTCGCTTAACAATCGGGACACTAACTCAACAACCGCCGTGATTCACTTAACAACGGGGGTGAGAAAGGCTGTAAAATGGGGCGCAGCTCACTTGATATCAATTTTGGGCTCAATTTTCCTGCTTGACACCACTATGGATGGAAAGGTGGTATGGAAGCTGATCCAATCCATAATCAAAGGATTATCATCATGAACCAAAGATAGGAATCCAACAGAGGACCAAATCGTCCTGTATTCTCAGTTTTTTGGTCCTTGGCTGCTGTTAAGGATGGGTAATTAACTTAATGATCATCAAGAACAGCAATATCTCCCTCAGCAGCTAACAGAATTACAGAATTCCCCACAATTGTTCGTTATCATAACTGCTATTCACCCTAATTCAGCCGAAGGCAAAAAAGCACCACACCTAATCTGCAACATTTGACACCTTGCTCTCATTTCTACCCGGAGTGATATAATTTGGTAGAGCATATGAAAAAGAAAAAAAAAAGCAAGAAAGTTAAGAAGAAAATTTTGGAAACTGTATTCCTGTCTACCTGCTGTCCTTAAAAGAGAAAATCTGGGTGTTAACTGAATTTATATTAAATGGAGGCTAGATGGAAAGATGGAATGTGTAGAAGTGTGGTGGTTACTATTTAGGAACGTAACAATTATTTATGCTATTATTTCAAAGTGGCTCAGTGGCTAAGACACTAAGCTTCTCGATCAGGAAGGTCGGCAGTTTGGCGGTTCGAATCCCTAGCTCCGCATAACGGAGTGAGCTCCCGTGACTCAACCCAGCTTCTGCCAACCTAGCCGTTCAAAAGCACGTAAAAAAATGCAAAATAGGGACCACCTTTGGTGGGAAGGTCACAGCGTTCCGTGCGCTTTGTTGAGTCATGCCGGCCACATGACCACGGAGACGTCTTCGGACAGCGCTGGCTCTTTGGCTTTGAAACGGAGATGAGCACCGCCCCCTAGAGTCGGGAACGACTGGTACATACATGCGAGGGGAACCTTTACCTTTACTATATTATTATTTAGGGCAATAACAAAGAAATCAAGGCAAAGGGCATTGAGAAGGGGAGTGGGTGTTAATTCCAAATATATTTGAATTTGCTTCAAGGCAATAAGGCATCTCGGACTCCCTTTTTCTTCGCAAAAAGAAAAAAAGATTTCTGCGTCTGGGTTTTCGGTATATTTTGTCTCCAGGGTACAGAATAGCAGGTAAAGGTGTACAAGCTTAATGGAGGTTGGGCTAAAGATGGGACGCCTAGGGATGAAAAGTGAACTTTTAACCTTTGCTTAAACAGGAGGCAGTGGTGGGTGTCCCCCCCCCTCCTTCTTTGGATAGAATTGGGAATGTATTTGATTGCCATTTTTCTGAATTAAAAAAAAAAACTTCCCAAAGGAAAGGTGGAGGAAGGAATTTTAGAAGGACATTAACGTGGCATTCCTTGAGGACTAGGAACTTGCGACTCCTCCCCCCAAAAAATTAAAAATGCATCTTATGGGACTGGCATCTTTTTTTTTTTTAACCAAAGGGAGGGAATTAAGGCCTGAAAAAAAATGAGGGAGAATAGGAAACAAAGCAAAGAGCTAAGGTCTTTCCTTTCCAGCTACCTGGATTTAACTAGACCAGGGGTGTCCAAACTTGGGAACTTTAAGACTTGTGGACTTCAACTCCCAGAATTCCCCAGCCAGCCTGGCTGGGGAATTCTGGGAGTTGAAGTCCACAAGTCTTAAAGTTCCCAAGTTTGGACACCCCTGAACTAGACGAAAGGAAGGAGGAAAGGAAGGGGGGGAAATCCTTGCAAAAACAGCCATTTGTCACAGATTTTTTTCCCCCCTGCCCAGAGAGAATCCTAACAAAATCCCAGACTGTAAACTCGAACCAAAGGGGAAAAAAGAGAAGCAAAGTTTTGGGATTATAATTGAAATCTTAGATCTGGTGATCTAAGCATTTCTGGTTTATAGCCTTTTTGTTCCAGTTTATGTTCAACTTTCCTTTTGGGGGTGGTGGTGTCAAGCTTCTAGTCTAAAAGGATTTGAGGAGGGGCGTATAAAGTCAAGCGTTCGGGGTTGTAAGCAAAACAACTTAGGGTGTGGAGAGACGATATCCTGTTGGACAGCGGCCCAAAAGAACAGGGGAAGGAGGCCAAGGGATGGGCGTCAACCCAACTCGGGGAGAATTTTCAGCCCTTTTGAAGAGGGGTGGGCTTTGCGCAGATAAAAGCTCTCCCCAATCTTCAGATTCTTGTCTTAGAAGAAAAGTTTACGCTAAAAGTTCCCTTTCTATAAAACCAGTTCAAGACGACAAACAAACCTGAAAGGAAATGGAACTTTGATTAAATGTAGGTTTGATCGCCCATCCTCCAGCACACGGCAGCTGTGGGTTTAAGGAGTAACTTGAACACCGAGCAAGGAAAGGCTGCTAAAACTTCATTTTCCTGCAGTCCAACCAACAAGAATCCTCTTTTGCCTGTCGAGTGGGATCATATTTCCCACTTTTTTTTTCCTCCTTCCCCATTTCCCTCCTCTCTGCTTTCATTTTTTTTTCTCCCCACCCAAAAGAAGAAAAAATATTATTCCAGGCCTGGCAGATACATTCTGTTTTCTTTCTTCCATAGAAACCGACCAAACAGTGAATCTTAGCCAGGCCCTAAGAAATTCAAACAGCGAAAAGGAGAAGAGGGGGAAAAAAATGCAGAAGAGAGATCGAGAAAGGGGGATTGGGGGGGGGGAAATGCTGGAAGAGGGAGGGGGTGAATGAACGACTTTGCTCTCCCTATCGAAATGCAATTAAAGTAATAAAAGAAACCTCCTATTAAAAACATAGTTCTAGGCTGCATAAATAGAGGGATAGAATCAAGATCACGTGAAGTGTTGATACCACTTTATAAGGCCTTGGGAAGGCCACACGTGGAATACAGCATTCAGTTCTGGTCACCACGATGTAAAAAAGACGTGGAGACTCTAGAAAGAGTGCAGAGAAGAGCAAGAAAGAGGATTAGGGGACTGGAAACTAAAACATATGAAGAACGGTTGCAGGAACTGGGCATGTCTAATTTAATAGAAAGAAGGACTAGGGGAGACATGATAGCAGTCTTCCAATATCTCAGGGGTTGCCACAAAGAAGAGGGAGTCAAGCTATTCTCCAAGGCACCGAGTGTAGAACAAGAAGCAATGGGTGGAAACTAATGAAGGAGAGAAGCAACCTAGAACTAAGGAGGAATTTCCTGACAGTTAGAACAATAAACCAGTGGAACAGCTTGCCTCCAGAAGTTGTAAATGCTCCAACACTGGAAGTTTTAAAGAAGTTGTTGGATAACCATTTGTCTGCAGTGGTATAGGGTTTCCTGGCTGAGCAGAGGGTTGGACTAGAAGACCTCCAAGGTCCCTTCCAACTTTGTTACTCTATTCCGTTTCTATTCTATTCTCTTCTCTTCCTTATTTCTATTCTATTCTATCTTCTATCTTCTCTTCTTTATTTCTATTCTATTCTCTATTCTCTTCTTTATTTCTATTCTGTTCCTTATTTCTATTCTATTCTCTCTTCTCTTCTTTATTTCTATTCTATTTCTATTCTATTCCCTCTTCTTTATTTTTATTCTATTCTATTTTATTCCTTATTTCTATTCTATTCTATTCTCTCTTTTCTCTTCTCTCCTTTATTTCTATTCTGTTCCATTCTATTCTAACTAGAGACATTTTGCCCCATCAACAGCTTATTAATCCTCCTAATATGGGTCATCCCACTTTTCCACTCCTGGGTGGGTTTTAAAAAAAAAGCCTATATAGAGGGGGGGAGAAACCACTGGAAGGGCCAAAGATATTTCTTTTCTTGGTCACTCTCTCAATGCTTTTTTAGAGGCAGCGGACAAGAGAAGAAGCAGACAAGCTAAGGCGGCTCTCAATGTAGGTATATGACCCAGTTTTGTCTGCCGCTTGTAATATTGTTCTTTCATCCGACTGTGATGGAAAGCAGCTGAAAGGACAAGGGGGGGGGGAAGAGAGAGCTGTTTTGGAAAGAGTGGAGAGAAGAGGGCCAAAATCGCCCATTTCTATATGCTCTGCTGAAGATTATCCAAGTGTCCGGTTCCATCTGGGCCCTAATAGCAGATTTTTATTTTTATTTTTTGCTTACACACAAATCCTGGGTTCGAGAAAAACGCAACAGGCGGAAGGAAAAATTCAGGGAAATGCTTCAAATAGGGACCCGATTTGGCCATAGAGAAAGGCCACAGAAGAGAGCTTCTCTCTCGTTCAAAACCCCGACCCTTTCCCTCCTTCCTCGCTCGGTTGAAAAGCAAACGGCTCACCCCAGAAGTCTGAAATGACCATTTCAACAGATCAAGAGGCCAGAGGTTTCTCACATCCGGAATTTTTTTAAAAAAATTAATTTGGCCCAAAATTGTTGGAAGTGCAAAAAAACACCAGGCACCTTTTTCCATATGTGGTGGCCATGCAACGAGGCAAAAAGATTTTGGAAAATGATGCAATCATGGCTGGAACAAATGGTGGGAAGTCCAAATTCTGTTCAAACCAGAAATTTTCCTCCTAGGCGTAATACCAGAGGGGTATAAGAAAGATGTGCTTTATTTAGTTATCCATGCATTGACTGCGGCGCGAATAACCTATGCGCGGTATTGGGAAAAAGAAAGAATCCCATCAGAGTTTGGACATAATTAGAAAAAAACCTGGCCTGTGCGGAAGCAGATAAGCTTACCCTACAATTAAAAAAATAAAGGGGAGTCAGAATATTATGAAGTTTTGAACAGATTAGCAACAACTGACCTCCGCTCCTTCCGCACGAAACTTAAGACCCACCTGTTCCGACTAGCCGGCCTGGCTTAATTTAGAGCTTCTCCACCTCTTGGGCATTTTTAATTGTTAATTTTAATTTTTAAACTTTAACTATCATTGGGGTTTTTAATTGTTTTAAATCATTGTAATTTATTTATTTATTTCCACCTCCTCCATATTGTATTGTTGTGACCGCTGTTAGTGTACGTCGCCCCGAGTCCCTTGGGGGAGAGAGGGCGACTAAGAAGTCAAATAAATAAATAAATAAATAAATAAATAAATAAATAAATAAATAAATAAATAAATAAGATTAGGTGACAAGACTGGAACAAAATTGTAAATAGTGTGATTGGGTAGAAAGATCGATAATGTATTAAGCAGGCTGATAGCTAATGGACAAGATTATCTGTACATAATGAGATTGTATGGCCATAACAGCTTCGCTGTGCTGCACTATTTTAAATGCAAAAGCAATAAAAATATATATTTTTTTAAAAGAGGAAGTTTTTTTTAATTAAACACACCTTAAAATATTGGACACAATGTAACCGTCCTGGCCATGTCTTTTCCATACATACTAGAATATAAAGTTAAATATTATAACCACCGTGCTTATTTACAATTGGTCTATTAGGTATTGACAAATATAAGGATATCGTATTTCCATCCATGTTGCTTCGTTCTTCTCTTATACGTTTTCATTGTTATGATTTCCTACATGATTCTAATCTCCATTCTATAAATCTTAAGTCATTGCTTATTTTGGGCCTTTCCTTTTTTTGTTCCAACCATCGATAGAATTTATCCCAGGTCTTATAATATTCTGATTCGTCTTTGTTCTTCGATTTTCACGTCAGCTTATCCATTTCAGCACAGATCAGAAGTTTCCGAATTACTTCCTCTTCTTGTGGAATTTCCCTGTTTTTCCAGGGAATTTTCATTATTTATGCTCCTTCTCTTAATAAATATATGCACCACTGCTTCTCCAATCTCACGTCTCAAAACAGGTTGCAGTTTTTTTAAAAAAATCGCCATCAACTAACAGAGAATGATAACCGTTCCCTGACATTTCATTCAAACCGTGCATTTCCCCGTTAGAATAAATTCAGGTTTCCTTTAATTTTAGTTTCTCATCGGTTTGGAGACCTGAAATAGCCTGAATCGCAACCAAGCAGTGACCTGAGGCTGCCCAGATGTTGGCAAACCGTCAGCCAGAAACATCTGGAAGGTACCAGGCTCCGAGAGGCTCTTGTTACTTACTGGACAATGAAATCTTTTACGTACCACATTTTCCCCGAGGACTCAAAAGTGGCTTCCTAGATTTACCGCCGTGAGCCGCTGGCACGGAGGTCTTGGAACAAAATTCCTCGTGGCTAAACCGTACATCGGCATCTTGGTTTGCAATTAATGACTGGGATTCAGGTCACCGCGAGAAGCCACAACCAAACCAAACTACCTTACAGCCAGGGGTGGGATTGAAAAATTTTAGCAACGGGTTCTCTGCCCAGTTGCTGGGTGGGCGTGGCGTACTCAGCCTCCTCAGGGCAGGGAGCGGGAGTGTTTTGGGCTGGGCGACTTTTGACCAACCACCAGGAGATTGGGAGTTCTAGTCCTGCTTTTGGCATAAAAGCCAGCAGGGTGACTTTGTGCATGTGCGCTCCTCCCCCCGCCCGTCCTCCTCCCACTTTTGGCACGCGGTGGACCCGTTTTTCGCCCTCCCCGGGGGGCTCCAGAAGCTATCCTAGCAACATGGGGAGGGCGAAAACGGCCTTCCCTGCCCCCCGGAGGCCCTCCGGAGGTTGGAAATGGCCTGTTTTCCGACTTCCGGGTTGCCCGTAAGGGCCGTTTTCTGCCCTCTGGAGGGTGAAAAACAGCCAAAAACAAAGGTCGAAATCAGCTGGCCTGCGCTGCAGCTGACAGGGCAACACTTCGCGTGCCCTAAGAAATGGCTCTGCGCGCCACCTGTGACATGCGTGCCATAGGTTCGCCATCACGGGTTTATCCCCAGCGTTGCTGGCTGCCGTCGTCGGTCGTCAGTCATCGGTAAGGAAGGCAGTAGATGCTGGCTTCAAAATATCTCATTTGTTTATTTAAATAACGTTTCCAGGATGCTTATATTTATGCAGTTGTTAATTAAATTAGTTAAATTAGTTGCATTTATTTGGCCCTGTCTAGGAAAAGCCTTCATTGTGATAAATTAACTCTACGTACAAAACAAGCAGCAGGAAAATAAAATATACAATCTCCTTTATGGTTGACAATTACGAATCCTTTTCAATTCATCCACCTCAGGTCTAATCAAAACATACGTGGAAAACCCCGCGCTGCGCTAACACAGGCCCAGGTACAAGTGGTCCTCGATTTACGGCAAGTCACTTAGTAACCGTTCATAGTGACAACGGTGCTGAAAAACAACAACCGTTTTTCACAGCATTGCAACATCAAAGTGATTTACATTCGGAAGATTGACAACTGACTCGCATTTATGACGGTTGCAGTGTCCCGGGGTCATCCTGACAAAGCAAAGTCAGCGGGGAAGCCAGAATTCACTTAACAACCGTGGCAAGAAAAGTTATAAAATAGGGGGGGACTCACTTAACAACCATCTCACTTAGCAACGGAAATATGGAGGGGAGGGGCTCAATTGTGGTCGTACGTTGGGGACTACCTGTAATGGCAATGTGCCCTTATAGGATGGCTGGGTCTGCACCAGGCATCTCCAACCTTGGAAACTTTTAAGTCTGGAGGACGTCAGCTCCCAAAGCTGGCTGGGGAATTCTGGGAGTTGAAGTCCTCCAGGCTTAAAGTTGCCAAGGTTGGAGACCCCTGTGGTCTGGACAAAGAGCCACAAAGGTCCTAACTGGAAACCCCCTGTTCCATTCTGGAGCTGACCGGAAATCCGGTTCCCCTACTATAGAGTCTCCTCCTAGCGTGGCATCCTTTTTCCTCTGCTGACTGGAAGTCCGGTTCCCCCACCATAGAGTCTCCTCCTAGCGCGGCGTCCTTTTTCCTCTCCTGACCGGAAGTCCGGTTCCCCCACCATAGAGTCTCCTCCTAGCGTGGCATCCTTTTTCCTCTGCTGACTGGAAGTCCGGTTCCCCCACCATAGAGTCTCCTCCTCGCATGGCGTCCTTTTTCCTCTACCTGTCCTATCCAAAAGCCCTATCCATTGTGGAGCCGACCGGCGACAAGGAGCCACAGCAGAGGGATAAAAAGAGCCACATGCGGCTCCAGAGCTGCAGGCGGCTAACCCCTGCCCAAAAGAGACTATCCAATCCCTATTTTAGCCTCAGCTTAAAGGAACGTGCTACCCCACCTCCTTGGCCAACGTCACATGGGAAAAATCCTCCTAAGGATACCGTCCCAGTTATTTCCATATCCGCAGCCATGCTGGGTGGAAAGCATGCGGAAACACGACTCAGACAAGAGAAAAGTCTCGCCAGACGGTCTGCCGAGGAGAATGATAAAAATGCAACGGAAGGCCTTGCCAATTTGGGACGGGGCTCCCCTCTCTAAATCACAGCAGGCCCCATAGCAATGAGCTGTTGGGAAACCCACCCCAATTTTTTTTTTAAAGGATCTCAGAGTGAAGGCCCAACGCCGCCGTTAAAAAGCCACCAGAGACAAGGAGGAGAGAAAGCACGCACGCGGAACCTTTTTCCTGCTACTTGTCCTCTTCCTAACCTCATTCGGGGCCATTCCCCTCCAGATAAATATCTTGCACAAACAAAAATTACCTTTGATTGCACCAGCCGCTGAACCTCTTCTCCGGAGTAGTTCCCACTGCAGGGAGTGGTGTTGCCTCGCCACGCAGACGTAAACAAAGGGGAGCAGACGAGAAAAACAAGTTTTAATTGAAGCCACTTCGGCGCATAATCAATTTTCCCTTTCTGCTTGTCGACACCGTTTCTTCTAAAGTCCGGGTACAACGCTCTTACAGACCGGGGAGGGGTGGGGAGGAAACATTTCGGCCACCCCGCACACCTCCACCAAGGTGGAACTTCAAACGATTTTCCTTTGGAAAAGAAACAAGCAAGCAAGCAAGCTCCAATCCCACATAGGAAGTCTATGTGCTGGAGGGTAAGTTTATTACCCAAAAGAAAGAAGCATCGCTGGAGGTGGAGGAAAAAAAAAACCCGAGAAAGGAGACTGTTACGTGACCCAGACAAAACAGACAAACGAACACACAAATCAGCTCGTAGGAGGAAACGAAATAACCAATAGGATAAATAACCGCAGATCATCATCATCATATATAGGCTGACTACGGCTCCTCTCTTTTTGTAACCTTCCCATAAAGTTTTGTTTTCCTCACAATTTTTGCTTAAGGGACAGGACCCTAAATTCCCCCACTCCCACGATGTGGTGCAATTTGGAATGCAGAAGCTCCGCCCCAAACAAAACATTCTTCTTTTAAAAGAGGAATCAAAAAGGAAGCAAGCATTGGGTTGGTACAATATGCTGCGCTGGGTTAAGAAGGCCTGTCGTCTGCCTTCGGGCGTTGCCGCACGAAGCTCGACGGCGTTTCGTCGATCCGAGAAACTGGACAATGCGGTTTGTCCGTCGAGATTTTAGAGTTGTGCGTGTGCTTTGCGCAGCCAGCCCTAGAATAATACAGTGTAGACGGCCCTAGAGCAGTGATAGTGAAACTTTTCGGCACCGAGTGGCCAAACCAGAATGCGCACATGCGCCAGAGTGCCAGAAACCCAAAGACCACCTGGCCAGGTGTGCATGCATGTGCTGGTTAGCTGGTCTTCGGGTTTCCGGCAGTCTGGCGTGCGTGAAGACCAGCTTTCTGGAGACATTGTGCGTGCCCACAGAGAGGTCCCCCATCATGTTAGTCAAAGAAATGTGCGCTCCGTAAATAATTGCGATTGCATTTTTCCCTCTCCACTTTAAAACCACAGGTTTCCTTGATGCGTTGCCAAGATCTATCCTCACTGGAAGTTGACACCAGGAACAGCCCATACACTGAAAACACAAAATCGCAAACCCACATTTTATGTGTTGTTAAAAGAAACAACAATCTTAGTTAAGTGGCCTCTTGCTTAGATTTGATTGACGGTACCAACGCCCCCTCCCCCCCCCCAACGACAACCCATGCTCCGATTCTGCTTCCATCTGCACCAGGTCTCCCAATGCAAGAGGCGGAAGCAAATTCTTTGTGTGCGACTTGCAGGTAAGTGGGAGAGCATGGAATGGGGGGGGGGGAAGACCCCTAAACCTTCCCTGAAGCTCTTCCCATTCCCTTCCCACCCACCACCCACCCCCTTTTCCTAACAGGCTGCAGCTATCTAAGTTTTGAAGTCTACTCAGGAGGTGAAAAGCACAGACTGGCTGTTCTGTCTTCAGGGCCTCCCTCCCTCCTCTTCCTTTTAGCC